>NW_027643213.1:0-24990 GCF_032717465.1 Coenobita brevimanus | reverse complement strand
CTCACCTATGATATCCCTGTTTTCCCTCTTCACCTCATTTGAAACCTTAAACACCATTTTTCTTTTCTTTCAGCACTATTTAGGTTATACAGTAAAAGTCGCAGACACTAGGAGTTTCCGTTTGTACCTCCTTCCTGGCACTACATTTGGCAGCTAATTATTCATCTCTCTGACCACACCCTTTCCATTCCCAGAAATGCCTCTTTCCTTAACAGCAACATCTACACCCTCATCCTGACCATTTTTGGTGTGCCCCTCACAACGTTACCCTTGACGTTCATACCTTTCACCCTCCTCACCCAACTATCATTATCCATCCTCTTTATCTATCTATTCTATTGCCAGATGCCTTAATCTCATACGGGGTGGCCACAAACAAATTGCCTCCATGTCGCCATGTCCCCCATCATTTCATTGCCCTGCTACCAGCTCACACCCCCCTCTCTCATATACATCTCCACTTCATCCCTCCATCTCATCCTTTCCCTCCCCCTCCCATTCCCCCCTTCCACCTCAATCACATCCACTCTCCTCGTCAGTCTCTTGCACTCCATCCTCTCCACACAAGAAGAACCCCTGAATTATAGACCAGTGTCCCTATCCAGCTTGGTCGCAAAATTGTGTGAAGGAATTCTGAAAGATAGATGGATAAAATATCTGAAGAGATGAATATTTTGGCTGATAGTCAGTTTGAATTTAGAAGTGGAAGGTCATGTGTTTCCAACTTGTTGAGTTTTTACTCAAGAGCGATTGATGCGCTTCAGGAAAGAGAAGGTTGGGTGGATTGTGTGTATTTAGATTTGGAGAAGGCCTTTGACAAGGTACTCCATAAGAGACTAATGTGGAAACTAGAGCATATAGGAGGTCTGAAGGTGAACCTCCTAGAATGGATGAGAGACTTTTTGAGAGACAGACAAATGAGGACAGTAATAAAAGATAAGATGACTGGATGGAGGGAAATAACAAGTGGAGTCCCACAGGGCTCGGTGTTGGCGCTAGTAATGTTCCTAATTTACGTAAATGATAAGGTAGCTGGAGTGAACAGTTATGCAAATCTGCTGATGATGCAAAGATCATGAGGAAGGTAGAGGTTGAGGAGGATTGTAAAATGCTGCAGGACGATCTGGATAGGATACACGAATGGAGCCGGATGTGGGAAATAAAATTCAATGCAAAGAAATGTAAAATATTGGAAATGGGTAAAAGTACCAAGAGGCCATCATTGAATTATTTGATGAGTAATGAACCAATCACAAAAGCGAGAGAACAGAAAGATTTGGGTGTGCTGGTCCAGGACAGTTTGTCACCTGAAAAACACATTAACAAGACAGTTAGAGAGACGTATAAACTCCTGACTAATATAAGAGTAGCTTTTCATTATATGGATGAGGAGATGATGAAAAAATTGATAGTGGCCATGATTCACCCCAGGTAGGAATATGCAGCAGTAGTGTGGTCCCAACACAAAAAGAAAGACATAAACAAGATTGAGAGAATACAAAGAACAGCAACCAAGATGGTCCCCAGTCTGGCAGATCTGTCGTACAGAGAGAGGCTGGAAAAGCTGGATTTGCCTTCCTCAGAAGAAAGGAGAAAGAGAGGCGACATGATTGCAGTGTTCAGGACCATGATGGGAGTAGATAAAATTGACAAAGAAGATCTGTTTTTATGGGATAAGAGAGTAACAAGAGGACACGGCATGAAACTGAGGAAGCCATGCTGCTTCAAGGATATCAAGAAATATAGTTTTCCTTATAGATGTATGGACCTATGGAATAACCTGGACAAAGGGATCGTCCAGTCTAAAAACTTAAACGAGTTTAAAGCTAAATTTGACTTATTGAGAAACAGAGACGGGACCCCACGAGCATAGCTCATTTCCTGTATATCACAATTAGGTAAATACAAGTATCAAGAAGAGCATAGTGATAGAAAACAAAAGAGGACAGGACAGAAAGAAAGACTGGAGACAAAAAGGCCCCTTTTAGTCGCCTCTTACGACAAGCAGGGATACTGGGGAAGTATTCTTTCCCCCCTTCCCCAGGGGGTCCACACACTCAAGAGAAATTACAAGTTTAATCCCTTCCCACCTGCTGCTTCTCTATTCAGTCACTAATTCCTTAGGTCAAACTCTATGACCTCAACCTATTTCTTTTACGGTATGTTTCTCACAACTTTACCCTCAGCATTCACACCTCTCACCCTCTCCACTCAGTTGTCACCCTCCATCCTCTCCGCCATCAATGTACCCCTTCTTCTCATATCACTAACACATTCAGGTCCCATCCTACCTCTAAACTATGTATAAACAATCCCGATCCCACCAGGACAGTCATTCCATGCCCATTTCACTGTTTCTTATCACTGCTTTATAAAAATCAGCAACCTTCCTTCCTTGTTGTACATTTTCATGCACTTCACCCTCCAAACTTCAATCCTTACTCTTCACACTATCCAAGTACTTAAACGCACTCACACTTTCCATTTTCTCATCCAAAATCACTGTGCATCCCTCACTTCTCTCAAGGACCATAACTTTACTCTTCCCTACATTCACCATTAGATTCCATATCTTACACACTCTTAGAACCTCATTCACCAAGCCTTGAAGTTCCCTTTATCCTCACTTAACAATACAGTATCATCTGCAAACAACAGTACAGGGAGTTTCCAAATGTTGCTCTCTCTCCTTAAAGTCGCTCCAACACAATACTATGGCTCTATTATCTATCCTTCATTATCAACATATTCTAATGTCAAACTCTGTACGCTGAGCTATGAATATCCACCTCCATTACTGACCAATTCACACTACCGTACAGCATTAAATCCTAACACATGCTGCATAAAAGTACTTATTACCCTCCTACCGAGGTAGCCCCACTTCCAGCGCATATCATGTCCCACAAATAACAAAACTCCTCCACACACTGAAGACACACTCCACCAAACTTAATCCTTTCCTACATCTCTGTCTTGCCACACTCTCCCCTCCACACCAAACACACAAAATCACCATGATTTTGTTTTGGAATCCTACCTTCTAATAATACTGTATCTCTTATGCACCCACTTATCACAAACACGCCCAAGGTGGAATTATTCCCCACAATCTTGTGGCAAATTGCATATGGACAAACTCGCCCTCCTTGGACAGCACCACCACCTGCCCTAAATATCATCACCTCAGCTTTATCCGCTCTTACTCTCTAACACACAAGTCCCATTCTATCCCAGTATTTCCTACATCTTTCAACCCTATCTCTCTCTGCCATCAACACTGTCATTAGCATAAAACAACTCCCATGGCAGTGTAGTTCTAAAGTCTCATAAGAGCTTCAAGAACCATGTGGAACAATAATGGGGTTGAAACTGACCCTTGATGCCCACCACCATTCACAGAACATTTATCACCCAAACCTCCGTTCACTTTCACCTGAGTGCGGGCACCTTCATACATTGCCATAACCACCCTAACTAGTCAGTTCTCCATCCCGAGCTTTCCAATTCCCACTGGCACTCTGTTAAAGACCTTCATGAAATCAACAAAAACAAAGTAGAACTCTGTCCTCCTTCCTATATATTTTTCTTGAATGTTGTCATAATGGTATTGTAAGGTTTCTGAAGGCTCCAATTCTCCATGCTACTTGATTAAAGGCGGTCTCCCTATTCAGTCCTTTAATCCCGAGGATACACTTTATAAAGATGACAAATCTTTTTTTTTTTTTTTTTATGCAAGGAAGAAGGAACCAAAGGCCACAAGCCCGCAATTGTTGTTCCTTACAAGAGAAAAACAAAATACGAGAGAGCAAAATTCAAGATCTGATCATTTCAAGATGAATGGACACACTGCATTTTAAAGTGTGGAGATCATAGGAAGTAGGCAATACAGACAGAGGGAGACAGTTCCTCAGCTGACCTGTTCCATAAATGAAGGACTGGGAGTAACTGTTAACTCTTGCATTAGAAAGTTGGACAGAAAAGGGATGAGAGTTTGTTGCTAGATGGGTGCTATGCGACCGTCATAGAGGTGGAGTAATGCATGCAGACGCTTCAGAGGAACAGTGACCAGTGAAGTAGCAATAGAAAAGATATAAAGATGCAATAGCGTGGCGACGAGACAAGAGGTTGATGGGAGTCAGTAAGAGGAGGAGAGTTAAAGAGACAAAAAGCCTTTGAGTCCACCCTACTGAGAAGAGATGTATGTGGGGAGCCTCCCCACACATGAGAGATGTACTCTAGACAGGGACGAATAAAACCCATGTAAAAGGTCAACAACTGTGCAGGGGTAAAGAAGGCACGAAGTCAGCTTAGCACACCTAATCTTTTGGACGCCGATTTTACACGAGATGTAAAACGTTCTTTCCATGATAAATCCCAAGAGAATGAAACCCCAAGTATGTTTAAAGATGATGCACGATTGAGCTGGATACTATTAAAAACTGAAGGGTACTCCTGTAGAAGACTGTCAGGTTGACAGATGTAAGAACTAAGTTTTTGATGCATTAAAAACAACTTTACTTTTACCCCTGTCAGAGATATGAGCCAAGTCAAACATTTGCTGTACCATAGCCTCATCCCTTGTTTGTTGAAATTGCGGAGATGGACGATGCAGGAAGCGAACAGAAAGGTGAAGGGTGGAGTCATCAGGATATAAGTGGACAGAGTTAGATGTACTGCTTAGGTCACTGATGATAAAAAGGAAGAGAGCTGGTGATAGGACAGAGCCCTGAGGAACACCACTACTGATAACTCTAGGAGAAGAACAGCGGCCGTCTAAAACTGCAGCTACAGAACGAGAAGAAAGGAAGCTATAGATGAAGGCACAGATAGAAGAATAGAAGCCATAAGAAGGCAGTTTGGAAATTAAAGATTTATACCAGACTCAACTAAAAGTCTTTGAGATGTCAAGTGAAATGGCAAAGCTTTTGCCAAAATCCTGAAAGGATTGGATAACACTAGAGCTTGATGGAGCAGGAGCAGGGTATGTCTGTCAGCAGCCTATCTAGTATGAGCTAGAACCTTTAAAAGGCTCACAACCTTCAGGCAAGAAGCCTTTATCTGCTTTAAATGTGAGATCCAAATAAGACAGGGGTCACAGATGAGGCCTAAAAACCTCATTTCCATACCAGCAATCCTTTGGCCCAGATTTATGGGTCAGGATGGGCCCCATGTAACTGGCAGAAGTGCACTGCAATGGTCTCAGATGAGGAAAATCTAAAAGCCATGTTTCGGTGCCCTGGTAACAGAATGATTTATTGCAAGTTGCAGCCAGCACTCTGCCACCAACATACTGGATGCAGCAAAGGAGACAGAGACATCATCCACAAAGAGGAAGCTCTTCACTCCCTCTCCTAGGATCTCCACAATGCCAGTAACCCTTTCAACAGTTAGGGTAGCGGTGCAAAAGTCATCCGCTCGTTACTGGACAACGCAAGCTGCGTCGAACAAAATCGCCCCTTGATGGAAGAAAGAAACATCATAAATTAGCACATAATTTATATTCGCCAAACGTTTTTATCAACACCATATGCAAGCGCAACTATCTGAGATTATGTGAATAAAAAATCAGGCAGATAGAGGCATAAATAAAGGCAGGGGAAAATATAATTAAGCCAAACACCGCTCCCACACCGCAGCACGACCGTAAGGTAATTTCCTTTTGTGGTAAGTAAGACCAATCCGAACTGTTCAACAGTAAATGTTTATATACCAAAATGTAGCTATTGAAATTTTGTAAAACTCTTTATTAGTAAAAATTACCATGAAACATATACAGTACACCCTCATTATCAACTTTTTTTTTATTAACGGATTTGATTATCGACGGTTTTATTTTCTCCTGGGAGTTAAATTATTATTATTAAAATAAAAAAATAAAGAATTGTATTGGCACCTCCTAGCAAGTTTGCGCGCCATCCCGCCAGGTGTCTCTGGCTGCTCGCGGCATGTTCCCGCCGACCCAACAAACAACAGCATCAGTACACGTTTGTCTGTTGTTCTCATATCGTGTTCGGCCACATCTATCGTGCTTTCGCGATCATCATGGCTCCGAAGCGCCCTTGTAACACTCCAACTGGAAATAAGGCAGCTAAGAGAGCAAGGAAAGTACTTACCTTGGAAGTAAAGAACGAAATATTACAAAAACTTAGAAGTGGAATGAGCTATGCAGCGGTTGGTCGCGAGTGTGGCATGAATGAGTCCAGTGTTTGTGGCATAAAATGGAGAGAAAAAGACATTAAAGATGCTCTGGCTTCGTGCACACCAGGATTGGCTAAAGTAACGATGCATGTGAGAGATGATGCCTTGGTGAAGGTGGAAAAGGCACTGAATATTTGGATTGAGGACTTAAACCGTCGACACGTGCCGCTAGACTCCCAGTTCATCAGAAACAAGCAAAACAACTCTATGCTCGGTTTGCTGGTGAAAGCAGTGGTGTTGGTGAAGATAATGGTGATGAAAGTGAGGCAGGTGAAAATAGTGATGATGGTGATGAAAGTAATGACGATGGTGGTAGGCCTAGTAATGTTGGTGCTTCTAGGCAAAAGAAATTTGCAGCCAGCAAGGGCTGGTTCGAGAATTTTAAGAAAAGGTATGGCCTACATAACATTAGGATGACTGGTGAAGCAGCTTCAGCAGATCAGATAGCAGGAGAATCGTACCCATGTGACTTTGCTGAACTTAAAGGGAGAAAGGGTACAGGCCTGAATAAGTGTTTAATGCGGACGAAACACGCCTGTGGTGGAAGAAAATGCCTAAAAGAACGTACATTTCGAAGAAGGAGAAAAGTGCGCCAGGCTTTAAAGCAGCAAAAGAGCGTGTGTCTGTGCTGTTGCGTGGTAATGCAGGAGGACATATGATAAAACCCTTAATCCTGTATCATTTGTTATAATGTTAAAGACGAGTTGGATTTTTTGTCAATAAAGGATATTTCTTGCAAAAGTTAAGCAGAGATTAAATATGAAATATACAAGCATAAGGAGAGTTGAATTTTCCTAAAAGAAGATCCTAGCGAAAGCTAGGCTAAGATTCATCTTTGATAGCATAAACTGCCATACAGTCGAGAAAATTTAGGTCAGGGAGAAATGGAATATCAAGAATGAAAGGAAGCTCTTGAGAATGAAAGTAAATAGGAGAGCGTGGTCTCTCTGGTATGAGCTAGCAGCACTGGCGTGTGTTGTGAAGATCGGTGCGAACAGCTGATCTAACGTAACACTTGCCTCACACTCTGAATGAATGACCACCACTGCTGCTTTCGTTTTTTTTTTTTTTTTTACACACTCGGTTATGTAAACGTATGCATGGCTACAACTGCTGGTTTCGCCTTTTATTTTTAGATGGAGTGAGGTGTAAGTGGAGAGAGAAGTGATGATACAGCAGCCATTACAAGTTGAGGTCCAGTGTACGACCACTATGCATCAACATCAGAGATTATGCTATTTTTTCCATGATTCTTTACTTAATATAAGTAGTTTTATTATGATATTCATTTTTTCAATTGCCTAATTTATTTCTAAGAAACACTAAAACTAAACTGCATATTACATACGAGTGATTGAAGGGATACTAAAATATATAAACAAAGGGTACCTGACCAGACGAAAATCGGTATCGACGGTTTTAGGCATCGACGGGTATCTTAGGTACCTAACCCCCGTCGATAATGAGGGTGTACTGTACAGTAAAACCTCACTGTAACGGACTAATTGGGGCCCAAACCATTCCGAAAAATGCAAAATTCCGATAAAAGCGACATCCAGACTTCCCTCTGCTAATGGTAAACCGGACTTTTTCCGATATACTGTATCAGACATTAGTCCAGATAGCATGAACAGTTGTTAAACTGTTTTAACAACCACTGTGGTACCATACTGTGTTATAACTTCACTACAATAATCTATCTATCTATCTATTACCAAACACCATAATCCCGTATGGGGTGGCCATTTGACTCTGAGTTATTTGTTTTACAGGGAGGGGCACTAACCCTCCACCAACCCACTTGACACGTAGGGAGCACATATGGTTTGGTCAAATGGTATAATATATATAATAATACTGTACCGTACACTGATAAACATGTTTTTTATTTACCTTATTGTGGTGAACACAGCTGAAGTGGTCAGGCAGTCCACACTGCTTCTGCCTTTATCGGACTTTTTCTGATATACAGCAATTTAGTCCGGTAGATCCTCGAGTCCGACAAAAGCGAATACTGAACTATTGAAGTCCGTTATATTGAGGTTTCTATGAGGAAACGAGAAAGAAAGAAACATGGTAAATTAACACATTTTATATTCACCATAAGCAAGTACAGTACAACCATTTGAGACTAAGTGAATACAAAATCAGGCAGATAGAGGCATAAATAAAGGCAAGAGGAAAAAATAATTCAGCAACAACTTTGGCCGTCCAAAACACCGTTCCAGCACTGCAGCACAACCGTAAGATAATTTCCTTTTGTGGAACGTAAAACCGATCCAAACTGTCCAACAGGAAATGTTTGTATACCAAAATGTCACTAATCAAACATCATAAAACTCTTTCTCAGTAACAATTACCATAAAACATATATTTCTATGAGAAAACACAAAGGAAATAAAAAACATTGTAAATCAGCGCATAATTTATGTTCGCAAAACATTCTTTGCAACATCATAAGCAAGCACAACTATTAGAAATTACGAGGAATAATATCTATTTATCTATCTATTGCCAGATGCCTCAATCCCCCACGGGATGGCCACAAACAAACTGCCTCTACGTCGCCCTGTCCCACACCATTTCACTGCCCTGCTCCCAACTCACACCCCCCTCTCTCATAAACCTCTCCACCCCATCCCTCCATCTCACCGTTGGCCTTCCCCTCCCTCTCCTCCCCTCCACCTAACTCACACACACTCTCCTCATCAGTCTCTCACCCTCCATCCTCTCCACATGGAATAATAAAATCATGGAAATTGAAGCAAAACCAAGGGTCTGAGGACAAAAAGTTTAAGAAGTACCGCGAGTGCAGAAACAGGGGGGGGTTCTACCAGCATTCAGCCAAGGCCAAGCCGGCCTCCATCCTGAATAATTGCTCGTGGTTGGACGCAGTCTGCGTCGTCCAGTAATGAGAGGGTTAACTGCAACAGCAAATAATGCTACACTCAAAACACTCCTCTGTGGCACCTCATCTTCCTCAGAGTACAGCGAAGAGTTCACATCCCACACACACACACACACACACACACACACACACACACACACACACACACACACAGGAAACTTCCTGTCAAAGAGGAAGTTCTGGATAAAAATGGGTAAGCAACCCCAAAGACCATAAAAATGGAGACTTGATAAACTGCCATCACACCAAGCTGCATCAAACTCCTTCTCAAGTCACGATTGTATCTGGAAGCATATTTGGAGCAGATGGATGGTTCAAGGTAAATAACATTGCCCATGGTGGATCTATGGTTCTCCATAGTGGATCACACCTGCCTGAACCCACAGGGATTTAGATACAAACCCACCATTTTCTAAAAACAGTTTGCAAATGTACAATGTCAAAGAGGGTGTGCAGAAACTGGACACAATGGACCGGTCCTTCCCTGGCTTAAGGATCAGGATTATTGCCAGGTGCCAGCCAGTTGGCATCATCCCCTCCAGTTGAACAAGGCCAAGGACTCCTCCCCTAGATGGCGAATTACAGCATGTGGAATATCATCGTGTCCTGCAGCTGTGTCCATGCAGCAAGTACAGGCAGTTCTCTCTCAGTGAATAAGGTGTTGTAAGCCTCCCCTTCCCCGATGACTGAAAACCCAGCCCCAACCTCTCCTACTGCAATCACCAAAATATGGCGCTGAAGGCTCTCTCCCGGAAACAGTATAAATTGTTCAGCAAAAGCAGTAGCAACCACCTGAGATTCTGACACAATACCTCTACTGATCCTGGCCACTGGTGGGTTTGATGAACATTTCCCTTGTACCTTCCAAACCTGGCATGGAGGAGTGGAGGAGTTAATGGACGAAGCACAGGTTGCCCAGGGGCTACACCGTGCATTCTTTATGGTCCACCTGTATTTTGCAAGGACTTGGTGGAACTGCACCTTTAAAAACTCACTCCCTGTGCAGGGAAACTTGAGTATCCAGCTCTGTAGGCTCTGCAAACTGCTGCACACTTACTAATGCACTATGGCACATGCCTATGAGGAGAGCAGCCACTTGTTCTGGGAACTGCCCTCACACCTGCCTGGTAAAGAGTACAGGTGAAACGCAGTACAGCTTCATCAACACTATGAAACTCCACCCCCAAGACTGAGGAACACTTGGGTCTTGAAAAAGGTTCCAGTCAGTCCAGTCCAGACACCAACAGGAAACCTGTGGTGTGGATGAACTGACAGCTGTGTGTAGTAAAACTGGGTAGTGGTCACTGCCATGGACATCAAAGACAATCCACATAAAATCTAGTGCACAGTCCAGTGATGACAGAATGAAGTCAATAGCTAAAACGGTACCACTGTGAACTCCTATATATGTAGGATCCCCTGTACTGAGGACAAAGAGGTCCCAATCCTCCATCACTGACACCAGCAAATAACGTCGTGGATTGGATAACATGTTCCCCAACAATGGATGGCTTCCGTTCAAATCCTCAAGGAGAATGAACTGCCATGGCAGCTGGTGAACCAATCCATCAAGGTTCTGGGTTGAGAATATTCCAGCATATCCCCTGGGTAGAGAAAATATCTGGTTCCTCAGAAAAGTGTCCAGTATGTAGTCGTTGCTGTGTAATATTCGCCGCACAAGGTGGGGCACGGGCAAACGAAGAGCCCATCAGAGACAATCATGGTAATGTAACCACACACACACACACACACACACACACACACACACAAAAGAATCTAAGACAATGTCAGTGGTGGTGTATCAGTTAACAAGGAGGAGAGTAATCCCTGACCGTTTGTAAGAGGACTGGGAAAGGTGTGCTGCGCACAAACCTGTCCGTATCTGCAATGTCGTTGCAGGATCAAGCAAAACTCCCAGGTTGAGCACGGTGCAGAGCAGTGACCGGGCAATCTAGAATGTACTGATAGAGAGGCTCAGCAGATCGTGACAGGCAATGGGGACATGGGCCAGGCTCCAAGCCAGCAATCTGCCTATAGCACAAGAACCCCATACGCAATCGTCGGAGTCTCACAAAGAGGCATGCCTGGTGGAATCGGAAGAGGAGTGTAGGCCACAGCCGCAGCATACAAGGCAGCCGATCGAGAGCCCTTGGTGATACATAGTTGATGATCCTCCCTGGTGCGCCTGCCAGTAATGTTGCCCACCCCAGAGAGAACAATTGAGACACTAGGGGGAAGCTGAAAAGTCACCACTGGGAACAAGCTAGCTCCTTCTGCTGAGTCTGCAAGCTCACTCCCCGCGAGACCGACATGCCCGGGGACCCAATGAAAAGTCACCGAGCCACCCTGCTGCTGTATGAGGGAAGACACGGTGTAAATTTCGGTCAGTAAAGCCGTGTGCTCTGTGATGGAAAATTATTGCAAGTGCTGAAGAGAGGAGAGGGAGTCCGTATGTATAAACATACGCCAGAGACAGTTGCGATGGGCATGGCGCAGCACACAAAGTAGCACCACCAGCTCTGCCTGGAAAGCAGAGACCCCGAGGAGATACGCCAGGATTCCATGAGGTTCCCACAGGCAAACACCACCCCTGCAGAACAATCAGAGCCAACTGACCTGTCGGTGTAATATGCTACCGATGCTGTGGAGTGCAAGGCAGCAATCCTACTGAGTCCCTCCTGCCGAAGAACGGTCGGAAAGGAGTGGCAAGGTGGTGTCTTCGTGGAAAATAAACCGGTATAAGGGAGAGATGTCCAGGAAGATGGAGGAGAGAACCCCGGACAAGTCAGGTCAGGTTCACGACAAACCTCCGGTGCAACACCCAAGTCGTCTACAGTAGCGGTGGTGGCCCTAGCACAATCGTGGTGGGGCAGTGGGTCAATGGGCCGACCTGTTAGCCGCTGTAAGAGGACAGAGACTGGTAAGAAGGGCTGGCGTTGCACCAGTTATAGAGTGACTGCCGTCGCCCGCAATGCCACACGATGAGCAAGGGAGGGAAATCCACTCTCCCCACGCAAGTTAACTAGGCGTGTCCAGCGGGGAGTGCCCAGCATAACCTGCAAAGATTCATTCTGAAGCACCTCCAGAGAACGAACAAAAGATGGGGTAAAACTGGTGAGACGGATCGCACTGTAATTGACAAGCGAGCAGATTGCATGTGTGTAACAGGTGCACAAGGCTGTGTAGGAAGCCCCTAGGCTGCGTTTAGATACAGTGCTCATCAGAAGTATGGGGCGCCCTGCGTCCCTCCTGAGAAACAAACCTTTCAACATTGAAAAAACATATAAATAATGCATTTTATTTACCTTTAGTGCTTCGTAGGGTAGCCTTTACATTTCTTCACGGACCTGAGACATCTTGGAAATGAAAGGACGAGGCTCCTGAGGTGCTGGAGGGGTATTTTGTCCCAGGAGTCACGAATGGCGGCTTCCAGCTTAGGCAGAGAGCTCACGTCCTTCCCTTGGAGACTCTTCTTTACGAGGTACCAAAGGTTTTCAATCGGGTTGAGGTCTGGGCTATTTCCTGGCCAGTCTGTCATGAATGATACCTCGCAGTCAAGAAGTCAATTGGTGACCGATTTGGCCTTGTGAGCAGGTGCACTGTCCTGCTGAAACACTCGTGCACCTGTTAGCTCGAAGGAGTCTGGTAAATGATCACACAGAAGCTCCAGGTAAACATCCTGATTCACTCTGAGGTTCTTGGGAAGTACAACAAGCTTCCCCAAACCCTTCCCTGAGAAACAACCCCATACCATGAGTGAATCAGGATGTTTAACTGTGCTTTCTACATACCGTGGGTCAAGTGGGTCACTACCTTTGTGTGCTCCTCTGTTACAGGTAACACTAAATGTTGCCTCATCAGACCACAACACTGACAACCATTGCTCCTCACCTCAATTTAGATATTTATTAGCAAAGGCAAGCCTACGAATTCTCTGGCTGCTAGAGAGAAGAGGCTTTTTCACAGGCCTGTGACTTGTGTAACCAAGCTCATGCACCCTACGAGACACTGTTCTCACTGACACCTCACCAAACACTTCCGGGTTGCTCTCCTTAATTTTCCTTGCACTCACACAAGGATTAAACTCCACTGCACGTTTTAAAACATTAACTGACCTTGGGGAAGTTTTCCTAGGCCTACCAGACCTCGGTTTCTTTGTGGGAACTTCGCCACTGTTTTCCTCCCAAAACCGCGCACACCAACGACGCACTGTCGATCGTGCCACATCAACCAATTCACTAATTTCCTTTGTGTGGTGGCCTGCCTCCTTTAGAGCAATGATCTGGGATATGATTTCACTCGATAGTTCACAGGTAGGTGCCATAACAAAGTTTTGAAGGCCAAAACACTGCGGGACACTCGGTAAAAAATGGCGCAATTTGAGAGGGACACTCGGCGGAGTTCCTCTCTCTCAGGCAGCCCGTGGGCGACTGAGGCGGGAACCAACCAGCGCGTCAGAAGGCCTCAGGCTACCGTGACGTCATGCTCGGAGCTCAAACTTATGGCTCAATTCTTACCCCCAAAAATGGGTGATTCTTTTTGGGCCATAAGTATTGCGCGCCCAGCGGACAACGCTGAATACTTCTGACGAGCACTGTAGATAACGCAGCGCAGAAATGGGTGTGCTGGCTCGCTCTCGAAAATACCTGACGTGCATGGCGAAGGTGAGCCTACTGTTGAAAAAAGACCCATAAGTATTTGTGGAGCATCACAATCCGATTGTTCCCGGGCGAATAAATGTTATTCTGTGCTAATGGCTCATAAACATTTATTTCTTAAGCATCCCTGCTCGCTGGAACACATGTTGTCTGAACGTTGTCAGGAGTACCGTAATATGGGAGGACCTCTACTGGCTGGAACACACGTTGTCTGAACGTTGTCAGGAGTACCGTAATACGGAAGGACCTCAGCTGCCTGGAACACATGTTGTCTGAATGTTGTCGGGAGTACCGTAATATGGAAGGACCTCTGCTGGCTGGAACACACGTTGTCTGAATGTTGTCGGGAGTACCGTAATATGGAAGGGCCTCAGCTGGCTGGAACACACGTTCGAATGTCATCAGGAGCAGGTTATGCATGTTTTTTCTGAGTGACTGTTGTCCGTCTCCCTGCACCCACCCTCATTCCTAAGAAGCCCATTCAATGAAAACTTTAATTCAGCATTCCAATTTGCAGTTGATATCCCACCTCTTACTGAGAATTTTCAAGTACAGTCATATGCTAGCAGAACTACAAAATCAATACGAAAAGATGAATGATATATTTGTCGGCAAGTGACTTCAGTAACTTAAGCTGGTGGGAAAAAGTGACTAGGGAAACAATGTGTTAGTCTACTAAGCTTTTCTGAGCAAGAAACCTTGTATGAATAAAGTTAATATATAATGCAACTCCGCAGCCTACTGATAAAATATTGTGCAAGTACTCACTCATCCTTACGAACATTGTTAGAGTCGAAGGACAGCTGGACAGTCATCCTCCACATCCACAGCTGATGTGGATGGCACTGGTTCTGGCTGCTGCGGCAGTTTTCATGACTGCTGGGCAGCTTTCTGGAACATCATTCTAATGTCACTTTGTTTAATTTTATTGCACCTCTCAGTAATCATCTGGTTATTGAGTTGGTGTAGAAACATTATGGATTGTGAGGAAAAAAAAGGGCTTCGTCTCGGCAAACTCGATGACGGTGTTCATTGCATTTGTTCCATCACTCCACGAAATTTTAGTCTCTTCAGGCTCTTCCTCGTCACTTTCTTGATCCTTGGTGTTTTCTTTTCCTCTGTTCATCAATACATCTATTATTTGCTCGGTGCTGAAATTATGGGCGACAGGAATATTTTCATCAACTTTCATCCACTCCCTAACTTCTTCCTGGGGAACAATGTGGCCTGCCAAGTCGCATACCTCCTCCTGAAGATCCTCACTCGATGTTTTTTCGGACGGGAAGCCCTCAAATTGTTCGTCGTCATCGGAGCTTTCGGATTCAGTCATAACCCTACGCCATATCTTGTGTCAACACCTACTGACAGTTTGTTTCCTCACATTTTTCCATGCGATTGCCAGAGTGTGAATGACTTCTCTTAAGTTGAACTCCTTTCAAAACTCACCAATATTCCCATCAGCATTAAGAACTTTACGCATAAAGTCCCAGTGTACAACATCTTGATGTCTTGAATGACACCCTGGTCCATGGGTTGAACAAGCCTAGTAATACTGAGTGGCATGAACAATGCAAAACTGTTACCATTTACGAGCTGATCAGCTGGGGGAAGCGCTCGGCAGTTATCAAGCACAAGCACCACTTTACTGTCCTCTGGCTTACCAATTTTCTTAAGATGATTCTTAACACTTGGAACAAAGACGTGCTGAAACCACCAAAGAAAAATTTCACAGTCCATCCAGGCATTATTCTGTGCTTTGCAATAAACAGGCAAAATAAGACAACCCTTTAAAACACCGTGGCTTGCCGTACTTGCCAATAACCAGCAGCTTGAGTTTGTGTGTACGCGCCGCATTTGCACAGACAAGCACAGTCACTCTATCCTTATTTTGTTTGAATCCAACTGCTACTTTCTCATGGCCACATGCAAGAGTTGATATTGGTAAGCAACGCCGCATTAGCCCAATTTCATTGGCGTTATATATTAGCTCTGCAGTCAATCCGTGTTCAGAAACTATCTATCTATCTATCTATTGCGAGATGCCTCAATCCTGCACGGGGTGGCCACAAAAAAATCATCTCCACGTCGCCCTGTCCCCCACCATTTCACTGCCCTGCTCCCAACTCACACCACCCTCTCTCATATACCTCTCCACCCCATCCCTCCATCTCATCCTCGGCCTCCAAATCCATGAAAGCCGCATACATCTTCTTTCCCTTCTCTAGAAACTTTTCCACTAAAGATCTAAGAATGAATATCTGATCTACACAACCTCCTCCCATCCTAAAACCACCCTGTTCTTCTCCAACTAATTCCGCTGTTATTTCTTTAACTCTGTCAATAAGTATCCTACCATACACTTTTCCTATTACACTAAGAAGACAAATGCCCCTATGATTACCACACACTTATTTTTCCCCATTCCCTTTGTACAAGGGAATAATTATACCTGACTTCCAATCCAATCTGCACATCTTCCACATCCATTCTACTACTATCTCTCCCCCATGCTTCAGCATACCACCACACACTCCACCAATTCCTGGGGCTTTCCCCAGTTTGACTTTCTTCATTGCTTCCACAACTTCTATCCTACTGATTTCTTCCTGTCTTCTCACCTCCTTCTTTCTCACAGCCGCTTATACTCACATTACTTCCATCTTCTATGTTCAACGATTGCTTAAAATGTTCAATCCATCTGCTCACTTTTTCTCCCTTCTCCACTAGTAAGCTACCATTATTTATCTTTTACTCCCCTGCTAACTTGAATGCTACCCTGTCTTACTCTCTTCATCTCCTTCCAGAACATTTCCTTACAGTCTCTCCACTTTACACTCAAATTCCTTCCAAATTCTTCATCCACTCTCTTCTTACTATCGCTTACTAATCATTTCACCTCTCTCTTTCTTTCTCCATATAACTCTTTCTTCCACCTCTCAACTTCTTCCAAGCCCCTATTTCTCATCCATTCATTGTATCCTTTCTGCTTTTGTGCCACAGCCTGTCTTACCTCTTCATTCCACCACACTGTTCATTGCACACCCCTCCATCTTCTTTTCACCCCACACACTACATCACATGCTGCACATATTTCTTCTGTAAATATCCTGCACACACTTTCCACGTCCCCCATCTGCTCTAATTCATATTTGCCCAATCATTCCTCCACTTCTCTCTTATACTCTGCCTTTTTCTTACCCTCTTGTAACCTTTCCCCTCTCCTTCCAAATACTCTTTCTTCCCGTCTCTCCCTTCTTCTATTTCTCCATCCTAATTGGTCCTTGATTCTGGCCACCACCAAGTAATGGTCAGAAAGTCCACTCCCCCAACCTCTATAAGCTCTTGCATCCATTACACATTTTTGCATCCTTTCATCCACACACACATAATCAATCATTGCCTTCCTTTCATTCAGTTCACCACCCACCCTTCTCATCACTCGCCATGTATACCTGTGAATCATCTTGTGTCTGAAGAGGGTATTGGCTATCACCAACCCCCTCCCAGCATTGCCATTCTCATCTATCTCAGCAGGCACACCCCACTCACCAACTATTCCATCCATCTTCACATTCCCTACTTTACCATTCATATCTCTGATCAAAAACACTCTATCATTCCTTCCAAACTTTTCCATGCACACTTCCACATTTGTCCACAACTCTTCTCTCACTCTGCTTGAATGATCTTGCGTTGGCGCAAACACACACACACTATCACCCACATTTGTATTCCAACTTTCAATCTTACCCACACAATTCTTGACCCAACTGATCCATACTCTCTTATGCTCTTCTTCCATTTTTTACTCACAACTATACATACTCCTTCTTTTGCCCTCTCATTCTCACATACTCCTGCACATATACCCCATCCATACTCCCATTCTCTCACACTCTCACCTCTCCATTTCGTTTCAGTTATTCAGCATACATCAACTTTCGCACCCTCAAGCACCTGAACAATCTCTCTCTCTCTTTCACCTCATCATTCGCTCCCCTTACATTCCAAGTTCCGATAACCATGTCCTTTGTCCGGTCCTTGGTCGTCAACTTTTGGTCAGTCCTTGTCCAAGGCTTATTGTTTGTCCTTTTAGTTAGCTGTTTTCCGGGGAGGGGCACTAACCATCCGCCAACTCTTTTAGTCGCCTTTTATGACAGGCAGGTTTACTGGGGGAGTATTCATGAAAAAAAAACCCTACCCCCAGGGGGTTAATCTGACATATTTTGCAGACGTGGGGTAATCGTAATCTGTAATCGTAATCGATTGCAATTGATTACAGACTTTTGTGTAATCGTAATCGTCATTGACTACAGTAGGTATGCATAGTACCCGAGCTCACAGTAGGTGAATCTCACTGTACGCGAGGACCTATTTTTTATCGAATTGTAATGTATTTTTAATAGCATGTGAATGGAACTCGTAATACACGAGACAGCAGGGAAGAGTGGCTCAAATCCGGAGCTGAGAGCAAGAGGGCTGAGAGCAGGAGACCGCAGCAGAACAGCCAGCACCACCAGTGATGGAGAATGGAGACTTGTCAATGATGGAGATCGGCTGAGTAGTGTGTGCCCTAGATAAGTTCAAAGAAGAATTGAAGGACATCGAACACTGTCAGTTGCGATTGGTGGAAGTGATGGCTTCCCTGGACAGAACCTTCTGCTACTACACAGACAGGCACAACCAGGTTAACAGACGGAAGCAAACCTTCATCACACATTTCCTGCAGCCTCAAGAAAGTGAGGAATCACTCCCTTCAACTTCAACAGAGCCATATCCTGGGGAAGATCAAGAGGATGATGCAATGTCTGAGGTGTCAGAAAGACTTTGAAGGGTTTATGAACAAAGTGGGTGCATTAGCTAGTGAAAATGTCGAAAGTGGTGGTGACGAGTGTGGCGAGGAAGGTGGTGTGTCGGGTGCTGCAGGAGGTGCACACTAGGTGCCTCACCCTGCCTTGGATCCCTTTCTTAAGTCGATCAAGCTTGTTGTCCTCCTGAGTTAAGGTGAGCAGCCATATTCTTGTTGGTTTAGTTAAATCATATCCTTGTTGATTTAATAAAGCCATAATCTTGGTTCACTTTATTAGGTCATATGTCTTAGATATTTTCCCTGTACAGTACAATACTGTACTCAGGTCTGAAAGGAGTCTAAAGGGTTGTCCATGAAGGGGGGTGCCGCCCATATTATTATTATTATTATTATTATTATTATTTTTAGGTGGGAAAAAAGATCTGGATGATGACGATGATAATGATGTCAAACTTTAAATAACCTTCAATAAAGTTTGTTTTATTAAACCTGGCCTCCCCATCACCCCTTACAGCCAGCCCAGTCCACAGGCAATAACAAAATTACAAAAAGCATAATATACTACATTAAAACCACCATCATCATCCAACTCTTTCCCTTATCAGACATGGCTTCAGCAAATCAGTAACAAAATAGTACAGACCACATACAACACTAGGTAGGTCACGCAGAACATCGTGCTGAATCAAGTTCGTCCTAAAACATTACATATATTTACAGGTAAAATAGGGAGGTAGGTTCTGGAAGCCCAATACTATAAAGATAACTACTGTATATTAAGACAGGTTATTAAATATGCACCAAGGCAGTGCGTTTACATACAATATCGCCGACTGGACGCACCAGTGCATCCTAACCTAACAGAGAGGTTTTGTTCCCAAATACCCACCATAATTTTAACCACCAACAACTGCCACTAAACCTAACCTTGAAAGCCTACAATACCAACCATGCAAAAAATTCTAACCTGATCAACACGTAAAAAATTGCTACCCAGTATCATGCATATTTTGAATGAATCACTTTTGGTAAACTGTCATTACAAAAAGGCAAAGTTTCATTTTCGTTTAGTTTTTAAAGGCTCCACCATGCTTGCATGTGTCAGCCTTGGTCACCTAATGGCAGCTTTCCATGCTGCTCATCTCAGGCAACTTCCCTACTCAGATCCTTAACCCCAAGGTCACACTCAATGACCTCGTCCAAGGTCTTATTCTGTCTACCTCTGACAACCCTATCCCTAATGTTAATAAATAATCCCTCTAATATCCGAACGCCCAATATCCAAACATCCCCACTAACCGGACATGATCGTCCCGGGAACCAATATTCTAAAAATGGTGCAGGGGAAAAAAAAAAAAAAAAAAAAAAAAAAAATCCCGCCCGTAATTTGAACTTGGCACGCAGGGCGCGGGACAGCTTTGTTGTGGCGCGTCATTCCTCCGACATCCGCTACAGCGAACCTGCATCCTCCCCAATTTCCGCCTGTCTCTCGTCGCAAGTGCACACTCGTCGTCATCCTGCCCACGTGCTCACTTTTGTGGTGGTGCCTTACCTGCTGCAGGCACTCCTGCTGCTCTCGTACCTCTCCTTCGTGTGTGTGATGATGGCCCCGCTGCCTGAGAAAAGGAAGAGAATGGTGTTGACTCTGGAGAAAAAGCACGAGATATTGGAGAAAGTAGAAGCAGGGTGGTCTTCTTCCCGCATCCTCTGCGAGTTCCGCCTGGCCCGATCTACTCTGTTTGATATTAAGAGATCCCGAGACAAACTCATGCAGTACACGGCTGACTTCTCGTCGAGAAGCAAACACAACGTGAAGAGGAAAGTGATGTTTACTCCCAAGTTTGCTGAAGTCGACCGCTCCACGTTGATTTGCTATCGACAGCAACATACTGCTGGTGGTAGGAATTACCAAACTGAAAGTAGAAGGAGAGATCTATAAAGATGCGGCAATGCAAGCAGAAATAATGAACAAATGTTTCCAATCAGTTTTCACTAGTGAAAAGGAGTTTGTGGAAGGGGAGGGAGTGCTACAAATGTAGTGATAAAAGACATAAGAGTGGAAGTATAGGAAGTGTATAAATTACTGGAAACTCAAGATGTAAGGAAAGCCCCAAGACCTGATGGAATCTCTAATTGGGTACTGAAGGAATTCAGAGAGCAACTGGGGGATAAGATTCACAGTTGAATTGTGTGTTCTCTGGAGGTGGCAAAAGTGCCTCAAGAATGGAAGAGGGCAAATGTGGTACCAATTTATAACGGAGGAAACAGGGAAGAACCCCTGCATTATAGACCAGTGTCCCTAATCAGCATGGTCGCAAAATTGTGCGAAAGAATTCTGAAAGAAAGATGGATAAAATATCTGGAAGACATGAATATTTTGGCTCATAGTCAGTTTGGATTTAGAAGTGGAAGGTCATGTGTTTCCAACTTCTTGAGCTTTTACTCAAAACTGATTGACGTGCTTCAGGAGAGAGATGGTTGGGTGGATTGTGTGTATTTAGATTTGGAGAAGGCCTTCGAAAAGGTACCCCATAAGAGACTAATGTGGAAACTAAAGCATATAGGAGGGTTGAAGGAGAACCTCCTGGAATGGATGAAAGACTTTTTGAGAGACAGACAAATGAGGACAGTAATAAAGGATAAGATGTCTGGATGGAGGGAAGTAACAAGTGGAGTCCCACAGGGCTCGGTGTTGACGCCAGTAATGTTCCTGATTTATGTGATATGGTAGATGGAGTGAACAGTTATGCAAGTCTGTTTGCTGATGACGCAAAGATCTTGAGGAAGGCAGACGTTGAGGAGGATTGTAAAATGCATAGGGCTTATTTCAATGGATGAAATTAGTGAAAAATTCCTGGGAAGATTTACTTAGCATAGCACGGCCGGGCAGGCGAAAGGATAGTGCAATGGAGGGGAGGTAGGGAGGGGAGTCAAGAACGGGGAGAAATGGCTAAATTGTCAACAACGGATGGGAGTACAGATGAGATTAGGAGTGCTGACTAGTGTTGGACACTGGCAGTACTGACAGATGATACAAGCCACCACTTCAAAGCCCGGGCGAATTCAAAATAACACAGAATCACAAAAGTGTCGCCCCGCAGCATGATCCCTTGCTCTCAAGCGTCACGAAAGTGACGACCCGCGGTTAAGGGGTTAACCAACACACTCACACCACCATATCCATCTGCCTTACCCTGCCAAAACAACTTGTAATCACAATCCCTCCCGGCAATCACTCTGCATGATCCACACCAACACCTGACTTCTGGCACATATCCAACATCCACCCACCTCCTACTGAATGCTTCAGCTACTTCCTTCCCTCTACCCCTCTCATAACCCTGTATCCTTGTCCTTGTTTACCTGTCTCATAGTACTCCCTTTTATCATTCTTGTACTGATCAATTATCCTTCTTCCATACTCATCATACTCTCACCGTCTGGCTTCATCTACCATTTGCTTTACTCTCTTTTCAAATCTCCTACTGTATATTCCTATTTCCATCTTTCTATTACTTCCAAAGACACACTTCTCTGAAGCATCTTCTTCCAAGGCTTCCTTTTCTTCTTCAAGTCTATATCTCTATCACTTCTGTCCTTTTAGACACTCATTCAACTGCAGCCTTTCTTTGTTTATAAGGGCTCCAACAACCTTGCGTGTATTGGTCTTGCTCACCACTGGCCAGCTCTCCATGCAGGTCAACCTCTAGCAGCTTCTCTATTCAGTCCTTTAATCATAACGTCACACTCACTGACTTTGCCCCAAATATTTTTCTGGTCTTTCTCTTGCAAGTCTACACTCAACATTCACACCTCTCACCCTCTGCACGAAAGTTGTCATCCTTCATTCTCTCAACTATTTATGTTATCCACTAAAAGTCTCTGAAACTAACACTTTGCCCTATATACAGCTGAGCCTGAATGTTGTCAGGAGTACCGTAATATGGAAGGACCTCAGCTGGCTGGAATACATGTTCGAATGTCATCAGGAGCAGGTTACGCATGTTTTTTCTGAGTGACTGTTGTCCGTCTCCCTGCACCCACCCTCATTCCTAAGAAGCCCATTCAGTGAAAACTTTAATTCAGCATTCCAATTTGCAGTTGATATCCCACCTCTTACTGAGAATTTTCAAATACAGTCATATGCTAGTAGAACTACAAAATCAATACTATAAGATGAATGATATATTTGTCGGCAAGTGACTTCAGTAACTTAAGCTGGCGGGAAAAAGTGACTAGGGAAACATTGTGTTAGTCTACTAAGCTTTTCTGAGCAAGAAACCTTGTATGAATAAAGTTAATATATAATGCAACTCCGCAGCCTACTGATAAAATATTGTGCAAGTACTCACTCATCCTTACGAACATTGTTAGAGTCGAAGGACAGCTGGACAGTCATCCTCCACATCCACAGCTGATGTGGATGGCACTGGTTCTGGCTGCTGCGGCAGTTTTGATGACTGCTGGGCAGCTTTCTGGAACATCATTCTAATGTCACTTTGTTTAATTTTATTGCACCTCTCAGTAATCATCTGGTTATTGAGTTGCTGTAGAAACATTATGGATTGTGAGGAAAAAAATGACTTCGTCTCGGCAAACTTGATGACGGTGTTCATTGCATTTATTCCATCACTCCACGAAATTTTAGTCTCTTCAGGCTCTTCCTCGTCACTTTCTTGATCCTTGGTGTTTTCTTTTCCTCTGTTCATCACTACATCTATTATTTGCTCGGTGCTGAAATTATGGGCGACAGGAATATTTTCATCAACTTTCATCCACTCCCGAACTTCTTACTGGGGAACAATGTGGCCTGCAAAGTCGCATACCTCCTCCTGAAGATCCTCACTCGATGTTTTTTCGGACGGGAAGCCCTCAAATTGTCCGTCGTCATCAGAGCTTTCGGATTCAGTCATAACCCTATGCCATATCTTGTGCCAACACCTACTGACGGTTTGTTTCCTCATATTTTTCCATGCGATTGCCAGAGTGTGAATGGCTTAAGTTGAACTCCTTTCGAAACTCGCCAATTTTCCCAGCAGCATTTAGGACTTTACGCATAAAGTCCCAGTGTACAACATCTTGATGTCTTGAATGACACCCTGGTCCATGGGTTAAACAAGGCTGGTAATACTGAGTGCCATGAACAATGCAAAACGGTTACCATTTACGAGCTGATCAGCTGGGGGAAGTGCTCAGCAGTTATCAAGCACAAGCACCACTTTACTGTCCTCTGGCTTACCAATTTTCTTAAGATGATTCTTAACACTTGGAACAAAGACGTGGTGAAACCACCAAAGAAAAATTTCACAGTCCATCCAGGCATTATTCTGTGCTTTGTAATAAACTGGCAAAATAAGACAACCCTTTAAAACACCGTGGCTTGCCGTACTTGCCAATAAACAGCAGCTTGAGTTTGTGTGTACCTGCCGCATTTGCACAGACAAGCACAGTCACTCTATCCTTATTTTGTTTGAATCCAACTGCTACTTTCTCATGGCCACATGCAAGAGTTGATATTGGTAAGCAACGCCGCATTAGCCCAGTTTCATCGGCGTTATATATTAGCTCTGCGTAAATCCGTGTTCAGAAAATATCTATCTATTCCCAGATGCCTGAATCCTGCACGGGGCGGCCACAAAACAAATCACCTCCACATCGCCCTGTCCCCCACCATTTGACTGCCCTGCTCCCAACTCACACCACCCTCTCTCATATACCTCTCCACCCCATCCCTCCATCTCATCCTCGGCTTCAAATCCATGAAACCTGCATACATCTTCTTTCCCTTCTCTAGAAACTTTTCCACTAAAGATCTAAGAATGAATATCTGATCTACACAACCTCTTCCCTTCCTAAAACCACCCTGTTCTTCTCCAACTAATTCCACTGTTATTTCTTTAACTCTGTCAATAAGTATCCTACCATACACTTTTCCTATTACACTAAGAAGACAAATGTCCCTATGATTACCACACACTTATTTTTCACCATTCCCTTAGTACAAGGGAATAATTATACCTGACATCCAATCCAATCTGCAAATCTTCCACATCCATTCTACTACTATCTCTCCCCCATGCTTCAGCATACCACCACACACTCCATCAATTCCTGGGGCTTTCCCCACTTTGACTTTCTTCATTGCTTCCACAAATTCTATCCTACTGATTCCTTCCTGTCTTCTCACCTCCTTCTTTCTCCCAGCCATTCCCCAGCCGCTTATACTCACATTACTTCCATCTTCTATGTTCAACGATTGCTTAAAATGTTCATTCCATCTGCTCACTTTTTCTCCCTTCTCCACTAGTAATCTACCATTATTTATCTTTTACTCCCCTGCTAACTTGAATGCTACCCTGTCTTACTCTCTTCACCTTCTTCCAGAACATTTTCTTACAGTCTCTCCACTTTAC
>NW_027643212.1:97500-111621 GCF_032717465.1 Coenobita brevimanus | reverse complement strand
CCTCTTCCTCCCACTCTCCTTTCCTCAAACTGTCACCCCTTCCCATCCCCTCTCCATTCTTTCGTCTCACCTCCCTCACGTGGCATTCTCTCCTCCTACTCCCTTCCCCTTTCTCCATTCCCACTCTCTTTCCCCTTCTCTGATTCTCCCAGTCTCCTTCCCCTTCCACTGCCTTCCTCTTCTCTCACCTCCCTCAGCAGGCCAATATAGTACCTTCACATATAAGCTCGTATAAATACTCTAAAAAAAAAAAATCGTTTTAAAATTCCGGGAAATTCTAAACCTCTCATGACGTTTCCAGACCTCTTTTCACCTAAATTGGAAAAACTCAGAATTTCAGATTTCAAATTTCCAGACTCAACTTGATCTTTCGGTGATGATATTCCTCGCTTCTACCCTCACTATCTTTTCTCCTTTTTTGAGGTGAGTCCAGAGTGGAGGGGAATTTTTGATATTGCTGTATTTTATGAGGGTGGAGTGGATTTGGGTGAAGTGGAGGTTGCGTTTGTCAGGATTAGGGGTGAATGGCCATTTTAACGTATGAAAATGTGGAGTGGATTTTTTTTTCTTTTAATGTTATTTTCATTCTCTCTCTCTCTCTCTCTCTCTCTCCCTCCCTCTCTCTCTCAATAATTTGTGTGCGTGCGCGCTCGTGCGCTTGCGTTTGTATTTATCTGTACACACCCCAACAATATACCCATTTATTTTCACCTTGACCTGAATCGAATGAGTTATTGATTTTATTGAAATAACATAAATTAAACAATGTACATTTTAAACTAATATGTACAGTATGCTATACACCAAGGGCACAGCGTGGGAGCGGTGTGGTGGCGGTTGGTGGTTGGGGACCCAGGGTAGGCGGTAAGGTTTGGTGGTGACCTGCTAATCCCAACCCTTCCCCCATAATCTGGGGACTCCGGTCGCCGCACCCTCCCTCTCCCGCACCCACACTCTGTAGCCTCACACTTGTATTTACAATGCGTTTTTCCTGGATGTATATGTAGATCACTATGTATAAGTTTTATGTGTGTACAAATGTATTACTGTTTGTGACCTCTGTTTCCTATTCCATTCACCGATCTTGTGTACGTGAATATGTATATACATATGGTATATATCAGTATGCTCAAACATATTCCATGTAACTACATACAACAGCACTCTTTATACTCACTGTACAGTTTAATACATGTATTACTGTATATAAGATTACTAATTAGTCCACTTTAAAATTATTGACCAATCACACGTACAGTATATTGTAATCTAATATAATACATTAATAGGCTCGGGAAGATGACTACCTAAGTATCATCTTCCTTTTGAGATATTGTACAACTACTATTTTTATATGTACAGTATTGTGTATCTCAATAAATGTATCAAATTCAAATTCAAATTCTCCATTTAACTCCCACCGGTCTGTCCCCCATCTCTAGCCTCTCCTCGTTCACCTCATGCCCCACACCCCTCTCTTCCCTATCTCTACTACCCCCAAGTACCCTCTTCTTTCCCCTGAACACCCAATTTCTCTCTCTCTCTCTCTCTTTCTCTCACTCTCTCTTCTTCTTCTTCCTTACTCCCCAAAGCCTCCCTCTCTCTTCCCATTCACCGCAACCCCCTTCCTCTCACCCCATAACCACTGCCTTCCTACTTCTTTTCTATCTTTGTCTTTAACTTATAGAATAGTTTTTGTTAATAACCTTCCCTATACCAAACAGCCACAAAAGGGCCGACAGGTCTACTGCGTTTGCTTTCCTTAGTACTCCTTTGTACCTGTATCCCCTGCCCCAATCCTCTTTCCCCCTATCCGAGTCCTTTCTTACCTATCCCCAACCCTCTCCCCCTACCCTCCACCCCTCTCCTCATTCCCCTTACCCTCGTTGCCCTTAACTCCCCCTTCTTCAACTCATTTAACCCCCCCCTCTCCCCGTCTCTCTCCTTTAACTCCCTCTCACTCTCCTTACTCTTTTTTTTCCCCTCTCACTCTCCCTTCTCACTTCCCTCTCACACTCCTTCCCCGCCCCCTCCGGCTCACCGCTGAAGCATGTAGTGTAATTAGTCCATCATAACCTCGCCCCCACTCTGCAGGAAAGAAGGCGGGGATTAACGAATATATACGATACCTCAACACGCGACGTCAACTTGGTGCTTGGTTAAACGTTGATGTGTCTTAATACAGGTGGTAATTACAAGGCAGGGGTGGCTAAGGGGGCATGGCAGGAAGTAGGTGAGGGTGTTTGTGGCGTTGGGGGTGTGTGGATGGTTGAGGAAGGAAGGAAAGATGAAAAGAAGAAGAGGAACAGGGTTGCCAAGTGTGCGGTTTTCCCGCACAATTGGGCTATTTTTGAAGAGCTTGTGCGGGAAATTTTTGGCTTGTGCGGGTTGGGCTATTTTGGGCTATTTTTAAGGTATGTCATACAATGTTTTGGGATGCTAAAATTAATGAGTGAGAGGGCTACGCATATTCCCAGTTACAAAAAAGGGACGCGGCTGTGGCTGAAGAGGTCCGTGAGAGAGGAAAGAAAAAGAAGGGTGGGAGGAGGTAAGTAGTAAGTTGTGGGGGGAAGGGGAGAGATCCTGTGGTGTGGGAGAGGAGGATGCAAATGGGGAGGGGGATATGCTGATAATCTTGAGGGAGACTGTGGTCAGGCGAGAAGGGGCCCGGCCGCCCGAGAGAGGGAGGTGAGAGAGAGGGGGGTTGGGGGATTAGTGGGAAGGGCAGGTAATGAAGGTTGAAAATACGAAGCAAGTTACTGTATATGGGCACATTTTCCGAAAAAAGGAAAAAGACGGCATGGAAAGATAGGAAATCTTAATTAGTGTGAGGGTGAAGCGAAAAGAAAGCAGTGAGTGTGATTATGTGTATGATAAAATAGAGGTACAGTACAAGGAGTGCCACTGTCACTTTCTGTCATTATAATAATCATGGCACTGTATTTCGTCGTCACTTTGGCACAATAGCCCCCTCCCCGTCCCTCCTCCTTCCCATGTCTGCTGGTGGTCCAGTCCGTCCCACCCCTCCACGCACCCTTGTTTCTCACCTCCGTGTCAGGTCATTAAAAAATCATTATTTTTCTCGGGTAAGAGATAATCTGGAAATTCCGAGGATCTACCTGGCCTGGCCTGAACACAACCCCACCTGCACAGTCATAAAAGAATAAATGGTAGTGTTTTGCCTCAATTCCACGTTTCCACCTCTAACTAAAATAATTAAATCAATCACCTCAGATTTCCCCCTAACCGATTAAACGTCATTTTCCCCCCAAAGTGAAAAAGAAAACCCATAAATTTAGGGGAAACGCCACATCAGGGAATCCTGGCCAGTAGTATCGACAGCGTAATTAATGTAAGTTAGGAATATTAGCGTTTATCACTTTGGGCTATTTTTCGGCTATTTTGAGGTAGCGCGTGCGGGTTGCGTCGTGGTGACTTGGCAACCCTGAAGAGGAAGGAAGGAAAGAAGGGTGGGTAAGACTCTCTCTCTCTCTCTCTCTCTCTCTCTCTCTCTTATCCAAGAATAATTAAACAAAAATGAGATACACGTAAACAAAAGAACCACAACGTAACTTGAGATTGTGCATAAATGTCACTTGGTCCCGGTCGTAAAATTGTGTTGGTAAGATGTAGTGGTGATGCTGCATGACGTGAAGTGGGGGTGAGGGGTGGGGGAGAGAGGGGGTGAAAGAAGAGAGGGAGAAAGAGGGAAAGTAACGTCTGGAAACAGCAAGAAACAGAAAGAAAGAAAAAAGAAAAAGACGTCATTGGATGCAAGTTGTCTTGTGGATAAATGTAGAAACAGGAATGAAAAATGAGAGATGAGAGGAGAGGGGAAGTGAGATGAATTGTTTGGACTGAGGGAGCAAGTGTACGGGGAAATGAATAATAGGGGAATGAAATGTGAAAGGTACGCAAGTGCCCGGAAATGATGGAGAGAGAGAGGTGTAAGGTGAGAAAGGAATCGTAAAGAGAAATGAACCGGAAAATGAGATATAGGAGTGACAAATAGAGGCAAAAAAAGACAGTGAGATACAGGACTGATAGTGGCGGGAGAGGAAGGGAAGACTTCAGCAAATGCGAGGGAAAATGTAAAATTATCGTGGTAAGATCCAACTAACTTAGACGGAAGAGTAATGGCCTGTGATCAGGTTCCTGCCTAAGCCCCACACATAGATATTCATTGACCCCATCATTACCCGCCGCCTGGATTACACACTCGGAGTAACTCACATTATCGCTCTCTGTCTCTATTACTTTCTATTTCTTGGGGTCTCTCTCTCTCTCTCTCTCTCTCTCTCTCTCTCACACACACACACACACACACACACACACACACACACAGCAAAATTAAAGATAACTCACTCAGCATCACAGGGAATGTCAGTTAACCTCACTCTATCCGTAAGATTGAATTAACCCAACATAACGCTTGACTTGTTTGCTTGTTTTGCCTTGTCTTGTTTTTCTTTGATTTAATTTGTTTTAACGATTCCTGTGTGTGTAGAGAGTTTTTTTCCCGTCCTTTTTTTATGCTAATGGATGATATATATATATTTTTTTTTCATTTGCTTCTGTAAAAAGTTTTCTGTCTGTCTTTTGTGGCTGGATATCCTGTGAGTCAGGCTGATGATGGATTAGAGAGAGAGAGAGAGAGAGAGAGAGAGAGAGAGAAAAGAGAGAAAAAAGAGAGAGAGAGAGAGAGAGAGATGCTACACACCTCTCAGTTACTTTTTTCACAGTTTCACTTTGCACAGTATGCCAGATGACCTGTAACATATTTGTCTGTGTAATAGTGGTTGATATTTAATTACATATCTCTTTCTTTCCCCAGCTTTTATACTTTATTTTCTGTTTCCTCTTCCCTATTCCTCTAGTCTGGATCCGCTTGTCTCTCTCGCCTCCCCTTCCTTCTCTGTGTCCTTCCTTCCTCCTCTCCTTTTTTAACGTCTTCATCGCTTTCCCCTCTCCTCCCCAGCTCTTTCTGTTTATATCTGACCCACTTCCTCAACTTCCCAGCATCTCCCCTCCCCTTACCCCCTCCTTCACCCTCCTTTTAGTTGTAATTCCCCTTTAGTATCCGATCCTATTTTCCTCTATTGAGTTTTTACCTCTTTCCCTTATAATCTCCCGCTCTTCCCCTCCCCTCACCCCTTCCCCTTTCCCTTTTCCTCTCTTCCCTCTATTCTCGTATAACTTTATTCCTTCTCTTCCCTCTCCTCCTCCTCATACCCGTTCCTCATCCCTCTTCCTCTGCCTTCCTCTCCCCATTCCATTCCTCTTTCGCATCTCTTTCTTCCCTCGTCCTTTCTCTCCCGTCAACTTCCTCTTTCCCTTTCTTGCATCCCTTCACCTCTTTCTTCCTCCATCTCTTCCCCTTGCCTCCCTCCCATTGTCTTTGTTCCATCCCTCTCCCATCACCATCGCCCCATCCTTTCCTTTGTGTCATTTCCTCCCCCTTACCCTCCATTCCCTCCTCCCCCACCCCACCAAGGCCTTCTAAAATTAGAAGGCCTCTCCAATCCTCTTGTGACGTCAGCCGCGTGGGTCAGGGGCAAGGTGCGTGGTCAGGTACCGTAGCGGTCAAAGTTCTGCCTCACTAACTCTTTGTTGTGTGTGTGTGTGTGTGTGTGTGTGTGTGTGTGTGTGTGTGTGTGTGTGTGTGTTGTATAAATGATATTATATATTAATAGACTTATTGGTACAGTCATGGACAAAGAAACCTGGACACTCAGGGGCTGAGCTGATAGTTTCTTTTTCCTTTTCGATTTTTCCACTAAATCTTCGTCCATATGAACCGTACCCCCCCATCCCCTTCCTTCCCTCACCTCCTCTCCGTCCTACCCATATGACCCGGGAAGGCTGGCCATTCCCAGGGGACAAGTAGACACTTCTCACCTCTCTCTCTCTCTCTCTCAACCCCTGATATATATATATATATATATATCTGTGTGTGTGTGTGTGCAATTATTATCATGACTTTCATGACTACTGGCATGATCTGAATCGGAAAGTAAAGATGAGGAGAAATATAGTGGAGTCTTTGGCGAAAATGGTGGCATCTCTCTCTCTTCTAGGAGCTGCCTAGCATGGGTTAACCGGCCTACTGCAGTTATCCTCACTTCTTATGTTCTCTCTCTCTCTCTCAAACTAAACACTTGCTTCCATCCTTTCTTCTCCCCCTCCTTCCTCCCCCATCTACCATCTCTCTGTCTCTGTATTATATATATATATATATATATATATATATATATATATATATATATATATATATATATATATATATATATATATATATATGTGTGTGTGTGTGTGTGTGTGTGTGTGTGTGTGTGTGTGTGTGTGTGTGTGAGTGTTTGTGCAATTATTATCATAACAAATGGCATGCTCTGAATTGGAAAGTAAAGATGAGGAGAATTGGCGAAAATGGTGGCAGAAGGGAGTAGGCAAGTATGATGGTGAACGTTAATTGGCCCGCAGGGAAATAATGACAGTTCCACATGCTGACGTCTCGAGAGGATTTCCTGCAGTTGTTTCCTCTAACTATATTCCAGTGTTTTAATTTGTAATGCTTATATCACAGTAAATGCATGCTTTGCACTGACATTATTATTCACTGCTACAGATTATTGAGAGAGAGAGAGAGAGAGAGAGGGACAAGTGGTCACTCCTCACTTCTCTCTCTCTCTCTCTCTCTCTCTCTCTCTCTCTCTCTCGTATTCAGATCCAAAATCAGGAGTCGCCTCTCATGGGCCTACCAGCCTACTGCAGTTGTTTTCTTTAAATATATTCCTAAGTTTTATTTTGCAATACTTATATCACAATAATAAAGGCATACTTTGCACTGACATTACTATTCACTCCTACAGAATCTTGAAAAAGAGAGAGAGAGAGAGAGAGAGAGCAGCTGCGTATACGACGAATGAAGACGAGCTTCTCATTGTGTGTGTGTGTGTGTGTGTGATAGCAGAGTAGCCGTAGGGAAGAGGGAGGGATGGGTTGTGATAAAAAAATGTAGGGAGTTGCTTGTGTCAAGGATGCACACACACACACACACACACACACACACACACACACACACACACACACACACACACACACACACACACACACACACACACGGTTCAAGGTCGGCGGATTAGCGAACTGGTGTGTATGGGGGCAGGGAAGGGGGGAGGGGGAGTGCAGCCTGGTAGGTGCTATGAAGAGGGTAAACGGGATGGAGGGTGGGGGGATGGAGGAAAGGAGTCGTGAACGAAGAGTGACGGACAAGCCGGGGGAAAAGAGAAAATATGACATTTACCTCGCCTCACCTGTCCAGGTTTCTCTGTCCATGACTGTACTCGTTTATTCACGTGAAAAATTTACAATGGTAAAAGAAGAGTTACTACAAAAGAAACGTATGTAGTGACATCTGAAATCTGGCATAATTTATTATATATATATATAAATCATATATATATATATATATATATATATATATATATATATAAATCATATACGTATCGTATTGGGGCTGTTATATTGATGGTATATTGGGGCTGTTTTATTGGTGGTATATTGTGATGTTATATTGGTGGTATACTGCGATATTATATTGGTGATATATTGGGGCTGTTATATTGGTGGTATATTGGGGTGCTATATTACTGGTATTACATTGGGGTGTTATATTGGTGGTATATTGGGGTGTTACATTGGTGGTATATTGGGGCTGTAATATTGGTAGTATATTGGGGTGTTATACTCAGAATCTTACTGTGTATTGGGGTGTTATATTGATGGTATACTGAAGGTATTATATTGGAGATACTAAATACAGCTTAGATAACAAAGAAATTAGGAAATCGGAATGCGAGAGAGATCTAGGAGTTATGATTAGTAACGACCTTAAACCAAGGCAACAGTGTATTAATGCGAGGAATAAAGCAAATAGGGCCCTAGGATTTATTTCGAGAAGCGTAAGCAATAGATCATCTAAAGTAATACTGAAACTTTATCTAGCATTAGTAAGGCCACATTTAGACTACGCAGTACAATTTTGGTGTCCTTACTATAGAATGGATATTAATTCGTTAGAAAATTTACAGAGAAGAATGACAAAAATGATACATGACGTCCGGAACCTGTCATATGAAGACAGACTGAAAAGACTAAGTCTTCATTCGCTAGAGAGGCGTAGAGTAAGGGGAGACTTAACTGAGGTGTTTAAGTGGATGAAGGGTATAAATAAGAGAGATATTAGCAAGGTACTTAAAGTGAGCATACAGGATAGAACTAGAAATAATGGTTTCAAACTAGAAAAATTCCGTTTCAGTAAGGAAATAGGTAGAAATTGGTTTGGTAATAGAGTAGTAGACGAATGGAATAAGCTACCTAGTAAAGTAGTTGCTGCCTCTTCCATTGAGAGTTTCAAGCATAGGCTAGATAAGCATATGACTAATAAGGGGTGGATATAGGAAAAAGAAAATCTTATAACCAATACTAATTCATAATTTTCCCTTTTCAGGTTACACTATGATAGTCTCTATTCTCCTTTCACACTTTCCTGTAAAATGTCCACGCCAGGTTTTCTATACGGCGTGGTGTTCTTTCTGACTTTTTCCTGCCGGCTTCGGCTGGAGGGTTTGGAGGGCGGGGGAGAGCCTTCTTCTTTGCTATCCTTATCTCATTCTAGTAGTTCAGTTACTCTTCTAGGAGCTGCCTAGCATGGGCCAACCGGCCTACTGCAGTTATCCTCTCTTCTTATGTTCTTATATACGGGATGAACAAGGTAATGCAGATTTCGTTTGAATTCGATTCAGTTTCTTTATAGAGGAAAGCTGTGGAGATATGTAGGAAAAATGAAGGGTTATATATTCCTCTCTTATCCAGCTCCAGCCACGTCTGTGTAATGGCTTTGGTCCTACACCCTAGCATGGCTAAGGCCTCATTTTTCTTATATTCAGTACAACTACGATGACTTAAAGCTTCTCACTGTACTCTCTACACTTTTCTGATAATAATGAACAGAAAATAATGTTGTACTTACCCTGCTGTTCCGATTTGGAGTGAACTGGTCGCGCTTAATGGCACGTAGCCACGTGGAGGCAAGTTCTTTATCTTGCGGGAAAGAAAATACACTTTTAGTTCATTTTTATAATTTCCCTTACATCTGGGAACACAACACATGTAAGGCATTATTACCTTAATAAAACATACAAATAATGTAAATATCAATATATAATACAATGTTTTTCCGTCCTTATTGTTACTGAACACACAGCGTGACCTCTCCCGACCAAAGCTGACCCAACACTACCTAGACCGACCTATCTACAAGTACGTCACGGCTTACCGTCCCCCCCACCGACGAGGCCTTCTAATTTTAGAAGGCCTTGACCCCACGCCTCCCCTCCCAGCACCAGGGTTGCCAGGTGCCGCGTTTCGCGCCAGATTGGGCGACTTTGGAAGATGATGTGCGCTTAAATTTGAACGGCTGCGCGTTGCGCTTTTTTGGGCGATTTTTGAAATGACTATGAGCATATTAGGCGATTTTGTTATATGGATGCAATGTTAAAAAAAAAAGAAGTAAGAAGACATGACGTATGCATGATGTACTAATACTCGTATGACTCAGTAATCATTTCCCTGCCACTCCCCAAACGCATTGTGAAGCCTCAGCTACTATAATTAGCATCTCTACCTGACCTGGGTTTCCATGACCCCAAGTGTGTGTGTGTGTGTGTGTGTGTGTGTGTGTGTGTGTGTGTGTGTGTGTGTGTGTGTGTGTGCCTTTTGTTTTAATCCTAAGTCCTCAAGGCGCAAGGCTACGCCTTTCTAGTGAGTGCAAAGCTGGTCTTGTTAGTCTGTCTTCATATGGAAGGTTCCGAATATCATGTCTCATTTTTGTCATTCTTGTCAGCATTTTCGAACGAATTTATATCCATTCCTATATGCTGCTACTACAGTGCTAATATCCATAACTGATGTGCAGTACAATTAGCACCAGAGTCATAATGACCACCCAGTTCCTCCCCTACACCCTTTACCAAGCCTGCCCAACCCAACCCTGATCCCATAATTACTGACAACGCAAAGCTCTCTCCCTCTACCCCATCTACAGCTCCATGCTTTCTGTACCATCCTTCTCTCTCTCTCTCTCTCTCTCTCTCTCTCTCTCTCTCATCCAGATTAAATTGTCTCCACTCATCCTATTATCTCCCTACCCTTCCCCAAAGAGCAATTGCCACCTCCTTGTAAATGTTACACAGGTGAGGCCGTCTGACCCTCTCTCACCTGACCCCACTCTTCCTTGGTCTGACTTTCTGACCGCCACCTACTACTACTACTACTATTACTGTACCACACACACACACACACACACACACACACACACACACACACACACACACACACACACACACCTCTACGGTTAAGAATAGAGAAGAATTACTATAATTGGCTCTCACCACTTCCAAGACTGATGGAGAAGTGTGTGTGTGTGTGTGTGTGTGTGTGTGTGTGTGTGTGTGTGTGTGTGTGTGTGTGTGTGTGTGTGTGTGTCATTTTGCTGTCTGCGCTTTTTGGGCGCGTTTTCGGGATGGATTGGGCGCCAACAGCACCCACTGACCTGGCAACACTGCGCCTGCACTCTCCAACACGGCCTTGATCATCAAAATTCTCAGACTTTACTGGTCCTTGTTTATCCTGTGAAGAGAAGCCAGGCGTTCACCCTTTATTATTTCCCGGCAAACACCACCTCCACCCAGTAGTCCGCTTTGCTGCCTTTATCACTCCACCCAGTATTCCACTTTGCTGCCTTATCACTTCATCCAATATTCCACTTTGCTGCCTTATCACTTCATCTAATATTCCACTTTGCTGCCTTTATCACTCCACCCAGTATTCCACTTTGCTGCCTTATCACTTTATCCAATATTCCACTTTGCTGCCTTATCACTTCATCCAATATTCCACTTTGCTGCCTTTATCGCTCCACCCCGCTGCCCTTCAGACTCCACCTCATATTTGCCCTCCATCGCCGTAATATTCAGTCATATATTATTGGTAATTGACTTCGCATGTCTTGGTACCTGACTTGGTAATTATTAACCTCGCTTAACCCTTTGAGTCCAGGGAAGTTTTTTACTACGTTCTGCCCAGTCTCTGACGATTTAATACAGCGTAGGACAGACTTTTGAATTGAAGAGGTTATGTATTGGATTGATAAACACCTTCAGTATAAGACGCCTTTGTGAAGTTGAGTTAAATTAATTGGTAGCAGCAGAAATAAACCACCAAGACAGAGAGAGAGAGAGAGAGAAATACTCTTCAGCTTAGACCCGTAAGCGCTTGTGTAGTTGGCATATGAATTAATTATATAAACTGCAGAAGCCACACCTATAATTTAGTTGCCTACCTGCCTGCTTGCTTACCCTCCAACCTACCCTTGTGGACTGTCTGTTTTTCCTACCTACACCCTTCCCACCCCGCCTGACTTAATTCTCTTCTGATAACTTACTCTCCTGTTCAGTACCTACTTTCTTTCCATCCTGCCTACCTGCCTACCTACCTTTTTAATCTGTGTGCTTCCCTGCCTACACCTTTCTCATCCTGCCTCCCTCAAGTTTACTTCATGCTTTATTGATATCTTTCCTCTGTGCCTTCCTGCCTACAAGCCTGTGTGTCTGCCTGCCTGCCTACCTGCGTGCCCTCCCTTCAAGCATGTCTGTTTCCCTGCATTACCCCTTCCCTTCCTGCCTGTTAGTCGATGGGCCAGCTGGCTGACTGGTACCATCTGGAGGTACTAAAAGCCACTTTTACCAGCCATCCAGTATGGTTCTCCATCACCAAAAATGCTTGCTGGACATTCCAACGTTGTAGCTTTTTCACGCTACAACGATTTTAAGTTTATTTATGTCGAATATTGTAGAAAATCACAAAAATTAGCAATATTTCGACATGTATGTTACACTTCATCGAGCTCATTATGATAATCACCACAGACTAAACCTTTGCTCATATGTGTGTGTTTCCAGTATTCAAGGTCTTGCAATAATAACATGGGGATCATGTGTGTACGCAAAATTCTCTCAGACATCGATAGACATGCGGTTGTTAACGATGATTTATGACGCTATTTTCTCATTCTTTGCAGATATCTAAGTGAGAAATATGGCTTCTGATGAGGACTACAATCCAGATCTGGGACCTTCAGAAAAGCGACAGAAGACCGAATCTGCACTCTGTATTCTGTGTAACAAACATGTGCCACGGAAAAATTTGACCAAACCAAAGAACATTGATTCCTGGAGGACACTTGTTGATGCTGCAAGAATAAGAAACTATGGGCCGATACTTGAAATAGATTCACAAACAGAGGACATTCCGGACATATATTATGAGAGATCGTGCCGTAATGACTTCACACATAAATCTTTGAACCAAATAGAAGCTGAGAGCGTCGATCTCGAACAGTCGACCTCCCAACCCCAACGGATTCCCCGAGAGCCTGGTATCAGCAAGTCTCGAATCTATTCTGCAAGATGCATATTTTGTGACGAAGACTCAAAATACCTCCTCAAGAGCCACACTCGTGAAAAACTGATTCAGTCAGTTGAGCTGCGAGCAGACAAAACTGTTCGCGAATCTGCACGCAGATATTTGACTCAAGAACGATCCGGACTGACGAACGTATTCTGGTCATCACGTCACGTGAACTGGTAGCAGCCGAAGCACACTATCACAAATCTTGCTATATAGAATACAATCGTCAAAGACCTGAACGAACTTCCATATGCCAGGATGTTGGAGATAATGAAGACGAAGAATACGCTATATCAGAGTCATTTGCTTACAGAAAACTTTTCAACTATATTAGAAAAGAACTGATCACCGAACATCGTATAGAATACATGACAAACTTAACAGAGAAGCTTGTATCATATATGCATGCTGATGGAGTGATTGATATCAAGGCTCACACCAAGAAACACATACGACGCAGAATTGAATCAGAATTTGGGTCGTGTCTTAAGATCATTCCTGGAAACAACAACAGACTCTTGGTCATTCCAGACAACATCACATTCGACGAGCTTGCTAGAGACTACATAACATTGAAGGAAAAGCTCGACATGTACTCATCTGATGATCAGAGTATGGAACATGCCTTAACCAAGTCTGCAACACTTCTGAGAAAAGTCATTAAAGCAGAACAAACTGATATATGATAAATGCAAGGCCTTATTGGGTTTTCATGCATTTTCAGGGTGCGATTCAGTAAGTGCGTTTGCTGGTCAAGGAAAAATTAAGGGATTGAAGCTTATCCAACAAAACCAGAAATTCCAGGAGGCTTTCACTACATTGGGTGAGCACTGGCACCTGACAGACGAGTTGTTTGATGTCCTCCAAGAGTTCACATGCAGTCTGTATGCAGCTCGAACAAATATCAGATGTGTCAATACTCTTCGCTATCAGCTTTGGCGAGCAAAGAAAGGGTCAGTCGATTCAGGTCAGCTACCACCTTGTGAGGACAGCCTTCGACAGCATGCCCTAAGAGCCAACTATCAGAGTGGTGTGTGGCGCCGGAGTCTAATTCCCTGTCCAGATGTACCATGTCCACAAGATGGCCATGGATGGTACATACAAGAAGGTGGACAACTTGATGTACAATGGATAACAGGTACTCCTGCACCACAGGCCATCTTGGAGTTCATCTCATGTAAGTGTATGAAGATCTGTCAACTTCCGAAGTGTGAATGTCTGACCAGTGGACTCCCATGCACAGAAGAATGTAAGTTGCAAACCTGTACAAACATGAAAGAGAGTGACGCCTCATCTATGGACTCCGATGACGAGATGGATGAGGATGATGACTCCTGAAAGAAACCATGACGAGATGGACGAGGATGATGATGTAAATCACCAACGAGCTAAAAATTTGGTAAAATTCTGGGTTTTGTCATCAGGCCAGCGGACTTCTTGTGTGGAAAATAATTCAAAATAATATATAGATGTATACTTTTTATTTCAAGGCAAAAATAAAAACAATACCCGATTTCTAGTGCTTTCTAATCACTTAATAATTATATAAATGAGTTTTACTATAATTTCTAGTCATTTGGAAAATACCCCAGA
>NW_027643212.1:75000-92500 GCF_032717465.1 Coenobita brevimanus | reverse complement strand
TACTTCAAGAATTCCAGACTATCGATGTTAAAAACATCTTGGCAAGTGGCCTACCGCAGCCGCAGTCAGCAGCAGTTTGTGGGAGCAGAGAAGGCTGAGGAAGGCGGCTGTAGTGTAGTGAAATTTTACTAACATATTGCCACAAAACTTTGAAAACATTGTCATATGGACATGGAAAAAAAAGTGAATAAAGTATGGTGGGATATAAAGTGGAAGATATAAGAAAAAGCTACGGACATAGGAAATAAAAGTAATCAAAGTTAACTGGAGAAAGTAAAGTATGGCCAGGAAACATTTGGAAGAAATTGAGACCATGGACTTTAAAATAATGGAATGTAAATGAAAATACCTGTCGAGTATACAAGTTGTCATTCACTGTACACTTTACACTGTCACTGTTAATGAAGTTTTACGTGTAGTGTGTGTGAATGTATTGTATAAACTTAGTAAACCAATAATGTTCTTTCACTTTCTTTAACCTATGGAGACTTACCACAGCTGTTGTCACTTATAAAAGGGGGGCCTGATTTGAGGAATATTGTATGTCTGGCGTGTTAAGTAATTCGTGTCAGACATGACTTTCCCATGCTGTGAAGTGATTCTCCTGCGAATGCGGAAGAGTATCGGTTTATTACATGGATGAATGCCACATTTAGAATGACACTTTTAACATGGGCACCATAGTCTGCTGCACATCGCCCTGTTATGTGGGTGTATGGTTACCACTCAGCGTTGCACAAAGGGTTACAGGAAACCATTAAGCTTGTTAAGCGATGTACTGTACTCGCCTGAAGTAGAAAGAATGATAGACAGAAAGGATGAATGATACAGGAAGAGGAGGGTTGACAGAAAATATAATTAGGCAGCACTACAGGAGTGGATGTTGGTTGCCACACTATCAGCACATTAGAGTATAATAAAACTGGTGTCACTGTTAATATAATTTCATCTCTATAACCTTTTCCCGGAGAGGGTATATAAGCTGTCGGTGCAGTCCTAAACTTTTGAAATGCATAAAAACTTAAGAACGTGGAGATTAAGTAATGGCGTTAATACTCCTAATTTTCAGAGGAAGGACGTTCTTTGAGACTAACCCATTACGGTGTTTCTGTAAAGTGAAAAAATTGCCCTGTAGGAAGACGAGGCTTAGTCTAGGCAATGATATTAACCCCTTCAAAAGCATGACATTTTCTAATTTACAAGTATCAAAATTAGTTCTTAACTTTATCTTTGGCTTTTTTTTTTTTTTTTCAATTTTCTGTTGTAAAAGGCTTGCCGGCTTCTGGCCATTAGTTCCTTCTTCCCCGCCTGAAAAAAATGGAGGGGGTTAATGAAGGCTATATCTACGACTATATATAAGAACTACAGTCCGAAGAGTCTCTAAAGTCTTTTAGGGACAGCGTGAATAATTCGCCATAAGATTGAAAGGGGTAAGCATTATTGTTTTAATATTACAGGCGCCCTGGGTTTGTGAGGACGCTGATATACAGAGGGTATTTCGTAGCCAAAATATCGAGGAACCAATAGAGAATGATTCCAACAGAGCTTGATGCTTAGAGGAAAACAGGTCACGAATACCGGCGTGGGTGAGATGGGCAGCTGTCAAAAATAGCTACGTGAAAGGGGAGAGCAAGGAGGGGGGGAGGGAGGGAGGGAAATGGAGAGCGATGGAAGCCGAGGGAGAGATGGAGGGAGAGGGAGAGAAATGGAGGGATGGGGAGATGGAGGAAAGGAAGTTGCAGGGTGGCATACGGATGTATGGGGGGGTGTTATAGAAATGCGTGTGTTCTTGGGCGCCAAGGGTGGCAGTACGGTAAGGTACGGAAAAAATATTATAATTCCGATAGTTTAAAAATACCACACCGTAGTTTCGTTGCATACATAAAGAACCGTACCGTACTGGTGCGATAAAATGAAATTTCGTTCCCAACTTTCGTACCTAATATCGTACTGTACGTCTGCCATTACGTTTCTGTGAAAATTAATCAATAATATAAATTATTTTTGCAAGCAATTCCTCGTCCAGTTTCAATACTCACCTATCATATTTGTGTTTTTTGCTGTTAGTGGAAATTATATATATATATATAGTGGGCGTGTGTGTGCGTATGTGTGTGTGTGTGTGTGTGTGGTAATTGACTAACATTTGATTTACATTCATATAGCAATGGGATTAAATAAAATTAAGGATTACTGACTTGGATTGTACTAGAATTTTCTGTGAACAATTGTTTAAATCAGACTGATAAAAATCAACCACTTAACGGGTCAAGTAGCAATGCTGCAGCCGACCCTACAGTAAATACCTAATCCAAATCATTATTTATATACTACTGTATAATCAAATCTATAAATTAATCACTTAACTCTGTAGGCCTACAGTGGGCAAGGAATATACGAGATACGTACAGCAAAACAAATGTCAAATAATAGAAATATACTGTATATAATAACCATTATCATATGCTTCTCGTAATTACTTACATGTCTCCCATCTAAAAGTATACACTATTCTATGTTCATTATGGCTTGACCAGAAATATTACCTTATAAGTCTGTAACACACACACACACACACACACACACACACACACACACACACACACGCTAAAACATAAGGTTATATCTTAAAACATTGGTCAGGGAAAAAATTAGGTTATCCTATCTACAAGTCAGTATTTGTCATCTGGATTATTCTGGACAGTGGACAGTCACATTGGAATAATTAAGCACGGCAATGGGTACGGAAAAGGCACGGAAAAAAAAGGAATTTCGTACCGTATCGTACTTAAAGAAATGTCGTACCGTAATTTGGCACCGTTCTTACTGGTGAAAAAAAAATACCATACCGTACCGTACTGCCCTACAGTACCGTCCCGTACTTTTGGGGCGCCTACGTGTGTGTGTGTGTGTGTGTGTGGAGGGGGGAGGGGAGAGGATGAGGAGGAGGAGGAATTATAGAGGAAAGAGTACATAAAGAGAAGAATGCAAGGAAGGTGGAAAAATGTGGAAAGGAGCAGAGAGGAGAAAGAAAAGATGAAGTTAAGGGGTATATGGAAAAGAGAATGGAACAGAGAGGGATACATGAGAGAGAGGGGAGAGAGAAAGAGAAACAACAGGAAAGGGAACGAAAAGAAAGCAAAACGGAAAAAAGAGGAGATGAAAGGGGGAAAGGAGGTAGGATACAGGAAAGAACACAGACGACATAAGAAAGAGGAAGTGTAAGGAGATGTCGAAAAGAGAAGAAGAGGGAAAGAAATACACGGGGAAAAGGGAAAGAAGGGAGAGAAAGAGAAGTGAGAAAGAAAAGAGAAAAACGTGAAAGAAAAGATAAAGGGAAAAAAGGAGGGAAAGGAGAGAGGAGAGGAAAGGAGAGACACGAAAGTGGGAGGAGAGAAGAGAAAGAGAGGAGAAACGAAGCAAAGAGAAGGGTGGTGAGAAAATTGATTGAGGTGTAAAGTGGGGAAGCGATTAGAGAGAGAGAAAGGAAGGAGAGAGAGGGTTATGGGGGGTGGAGGATTACAGGAGAGAGAGAGAGAGAGAGAGAGAGAGAGAGAGGGGGGGTGAAACAAATATAGACACTGAACGATAAACAACGGTACAGTGACGAAGGCATGAGAGGAATTACAGAACCTAAATTTTTTTACATCATTTCGTTCTGTTTTTTTAAATCTCTTTATCGTCTTTTTTTTCTTGTCTCAGTCAGCTTCAACCTTCTCCTTGCTTATCTCTCTCCTCTCCTCCTCCTCCATTAACCTAGTAAGCATTCTCTATTTTCAACTCTCTCTTCTTTCATCGCTCCTCTACGCCAATCTACACGTCGGGGTTGCCAGGTATCGCGTAATTTTTCAAATTTGTTTATACTTTTCTTATTTCTGGCCTTATTTTTCGTGCTATATTATTCATTTACGTATCATATTGTTCTCAGTGTGATTTTCTATAAGGCTACATGCATTTAAGGTTGAACGGAATACAGCATTACCGATACAATAACAAAATGAACAATAACGTGTGAAAAAACATAGGCAGCTGGTGTAAATGTGTATACTGTATTTTCGACGTTATTTTTTGTGCTATTTTATTAATTTTAGTCTCTTTTTCTTCGTAAGTGTTTGTCCTGCAATAAAATGAGTATAAAATAACGAGCAAACAGCCAACATCACGATTACTAACACCATAAACAGCGTAAAAAAGACCAGGCGCGCTCCATCAGCGCGCCTTCTCGTAAATATTGATACTCATGTTTTATTTTATTTCAGACGATATTTTGAGTGCTATTTCGTTCATTTTAGTCTTTAACTGTTCGTACGAGTTTATTCTACAGTAACAAGGCATTCAAGAATGAACAGAACACGAACATCACTGGTACTAACACAGTACATGCAGCAAAAAGATAAATATACTGTACTGTTTAAGCATACGTTAGAAAAATAAAGAACCTCTATACAGTACGTATATCTCATGTAGAATGGGAAGACATTGGCGCGCATTTAAACCTAGTCCCATGAACAGTAAACAGCAAATGTTTTTGGCGACTCACCACCAAAAATTTAACTTTCTACCGAGGAGAAACGACAAGAAGAAGAAAATTAGAAGAAAATAAAAAGTTTCTCATGAATTTATCACCCCTTCCTGGATCCTGGCGTATAACAGTGGGAGAAGAATGATGATGATGATGATGATGATGATATGAAACTACAAGCATCCCGTACTTTGGAAATATGACATCCTCGCAACTACGCCTTAGCACTGAAGCTGAGTTAGTGTTCGGAACCTGTCATATGAAGACAGATTGAAAAGACTAAATCTGCACTCACTAGAGAGGCGTGGAGTGAGAGGAGACTTAACTGAGATGTTTAAGTGGATGAAGGGTATAAATGAGGGAGATATTAGCAAGGTATTTAAAGTGAGCATACAGAATAGAACTAGAAATAATGGTTTCAAACTAGAAAAATTCCGTTTCAGTGAGGAAATAGGTAGAAATTGGTTCAGTAATAGAGTAGTAGACGAATGGAATAAGCTGTCTAGTAATGTAGTTGCTGCCTCTTCCATTGAGAGTTTCGAGCATAGGCTAGATAAGCATATGACAAATAAGGGGTGGATATAGAAAAAAAAAAAAAAAATCTTATACCCAATTCTAGTTCATACTTTTTCCTTTTTCAGGTTACACTATGATAGTCTCTCATTCTCCTTTCACACTTGCCTGTAAAATGTCCACGCCAGTTTTTCTATACTGCGTGGTGTTCTTTCTTTTTCCTGCCGGCTTCAGCTGGAGGGTTTGGAGGGTGGGGGAGAGCCTTCTTCTTTGCCATCCCTATCTCATTCTAGTAGTTCAGTTACTCTTCTAGGAGTCGCCTAGCATGGGCCAACCGACCTACTACAGTTATCCTCTCTTCTTATGTTCTTATGTACTATTATGAATATGAAATATTACTATGGTGGTTGGTAGTTAGTGAATTTATATGCCGGTATACAGCAACAACATATAATGTGGTTTCTCTTGTTTAGTGCAAGACTAGGCCTACACCTTATATTCCTGTAGAAATAATAATTGGATATAATTGTAGATTATAATATGTTCCTTAAAAAATAATCATTTGAATATATACAGTAATGTAGATATTGGGCCTCTCTAAATCAAAATGAAGCTTATATTGAAAAAGAAATAAGCATTATTAAAGTTCTATTAGAAGTACTTTTATATCCTTTTTCCGCCCAAAATAGAAATATTGGAGCCACCCAAGTTTAATTTACAAATCATTTTACAGATTGTACGAGTGTACATTTTTGAAGGCATAGCCTACATAGATACATAATATAGATTGTAGTGTTTAGATTTAATTGTCTTATTTCTGCAGTCTTCTTTCCTTGCTATCAAGCTAGACTTTGTGCAAGAACAGCATTCAGTAGTTCTGGCCCCAGTTTATTTCTTCGTTTCAGCGACAGCATAAAAAAAAAATGCCAGTGTCAGCAGTGGAATGGGGTAGGGTTAGTACCAATTTAGCCAAACAAACCAAATTTTTGAACACTAGTTCCTCATCAACATTCTTCACAGTCTGATGCGTTGTCAGCCGCCAGATTTACGAGAAGCAGTGTCAGTAATGATGGGTGACTTGTTACTTAGCGCTGAGGCAGTTTTTCTTTTGACATAGTAGACTCTAGAGGGCAACAGAGAATTTAAATAAAAGAAAAGTACATTTTAGAGCATATTCGCTTTCCCTACACTACGGTACATCATTTATCTTGCTGCAAAATAAGTATCATTCATTGAAGAAATTCGTATTTACACTACGTTTTACTTAGATTTTGTAAAATTACCCTACAGTTGGCAACGGTATTGTTGTCATTTGTCAAAGTTAACATTGATCGCCATCGCCGCGCGAGGGCAGCACTGACTGGGACGACTCCACACTGCCTTTGTGATCACCGAGCGAGGGTGACAATGACAGAAGAGGCTCGGTCTCTCTCTCTCTCTCTCTCTCTCTGTTCACTTTAACTGGGAGTAAAATTGCCGCCTCTCCATCTAAATTGCAGAACTATAACATCAACATTAGAATACTGTGCTAGTCACGAAGAAGTGCTATGAAAATGTTACATACCGGCAATAGACTGCAAAAGGACGATAATCTCAAGTTAAAATCAAGGGACAGTAGTCTCTTGGGGTTAGGAAGCTTATTAACACCTCTTCCTGACCGATTTATTTCCGAGTTTGCTCCTGTCCTCTGTTGTTTCTATCTATCCATCCATCCATCCTTCTATCTATCAATCTATCCATCCTTCCATCCATCTGTTTATCTATCTGTCTGTCTATCTATATATCTATCTGTCTATCTCTATCTGTTGTGTTAATCATGCACGGTATAAGAAGCAAAAAAGAGGTTGATAATGGGTACTTTGGCAAATAAATCGCTCAGGAAAAGGTGTTAGGGAGCTTCCTTTGCCGACGAGAATATGGACAGGAACATGATAAAACGTGTAATGTTTCTTCACTATAACATTAACACCACGTGAAATTTCGTGGAGGGGGGCACAGGGAGGGGGAGGCCGAGGATGAGATGAAGGGATGGAGGGGAGAGGTATATGAGGGAGGGGTGTGTGAGCTGGGGGGATGGAGAGTGGGGTAATTGTGAGTGAGGTGGAGGGGGGGAGAGGGAGGAGGAGGCCGAGGATGAGATGAAGGGATGGAGTCACGTGGAGAGGTATATGAGAGAGGGGGTGCGACGTGTGAGTTGGGAGCAGGGCAGTGAAATGGCGGGGGACAGGGCCACATGGAGGCGATTTGTTTGTGGCCACCCCTTCCGAGATTACGGCGTCTGACAATAGATAGATAGATAGTAATTTCTTATGGCAATAGATAGATAGTAAATTCTTCCTTCACTATCTATTACATTTCTTCACTCCCCTTACTTAAAATCTACCTACCTACCTAGAGATGCATCATATTTTATACATTTATTTACCTACCTACCTACCTACCTACCTATCAACAAGGGCATAACATTCTCTCTCTCTCTCTCTCTCTCTGCATGGAAAACAACCATTTAGAGGTCGAGACAAGACCAACAAAGGTGAGTGAGTGAGGCTGTGTGTGTGTGTGTGTGTGTGTGTGTGTGTGTGAGAGAGAGAGAGAGAGAGAGCTGTCATCTGAAGCCCTCTTATACCACACCAAGCCACACCACATCATACCACACTCCACACACACACTGCACCGCACTGCACCGCACCGCACCGCACCGTACCACACCACACCACACCACACCACACCACACCACCCCAAACCACACCACACTACACCACAACGCACCACACCACACCACACCACACCACACCACCCCAAACCACACCACACTACACCACAACGCACCATCCCCCCCCCCACACACACGTAGGCGCCCATGAACAAAAGCATTTCTATAACACCCCCCCCTCACACATATCCGTATGCCACTCATCACCCACCCTCCACACACACACACACACACACACACACACACACACACACAGAGCAGATTTGGTTTTTCCTAGAAGTGAAACCCCCAAAGACTGAATAGGTTGTGTGTGTGTGTGTGTGTGTGTGTGTGTGTGTGTGTGTGACCCTATAGAAACCGTACTCTCCCTACATACCAGTCTCCTCCCAACAGTGTTTTTCCCTCCTCCTTACCGATTTATTCTCCAAACGACTCATTACTATCCCCTGGTTGGCTTCCTATGTCTTCATATCGTCATCGATTGCATGAGTAGAATATAGTAACGGAGCAGAAGCAGAAATAAATCGGTCAGGAAGAGGTGTTAGGAAGCTTCCTAACAGTAAAATACCCCCGCTAATACCAATACACCGGTCCTGTATGAGACAGCCCTAGCGTGGTACCTTATAGATGAAATTGATACAGTATTATAGATGTAACTTTTCCTTTTCAGTCTTTCCTATGAAATTTCCATATCAGTTATTCCATGCTACTTGGTGGTTTTTCTCACCTTTTCCTGCCAGTTTGAACTGGAGGGTTTGGAGGCGTGGTGAACCTTCTTGCTTTACTATCTTTACCCTTCAGCATGTAGAGTTAGATCTCGTAGTCATAGTCTATTCTGTAACAAACAGCCTCGAAAGGACGATAAGGTCTGTTGCTGTTTGCTTTCCTTTGTACTCCTTTGTGTATTCAGTATGGACGGTGGGTCTTAGTGCCAAAGTGGAGACATGTGGAGATGTATGATATGAAGGAGAGAGAGAGAGAGAGAGAGAGAGAGAGAGAGAAGAGGGGGAGGGGGCAAAAACAATGCTAAAAGACAGAATGACAAGACAGAAATAATGAGAGAGAGAGAGAGAGAGAGAGTTTTCTTTCTCGTCTTCCTCTCCAAAAAACGAGGCTATAAATGTGCAGAATCTCTCTCTCTCTCTCTCTCTCTCTCTCTCTCTCTCTCTCTCTCTCTCTCTCAGAGTTGTTGGTAGGAAGTTGTGCCGGAGATTAACATAAGAGAGGACAACTGCAGTAGGCCGGTTGGCCCATGCTAGGCAGCTCCTAGAAAAGTAACTGAACTACTAGAATGAGATAAGGATAGCAAAGAAGAAGGCTCTCCCCCGCCCTCCAAGACCCTCCAGCCGAAGCCGGCAGGAAAAAGTCAGAAAGAACACTCCGCAGTATAGAAAAACTGGAGTGGACTGTTTATAGGAAAATGTGAAAGGAGAAAGAGAGACTTTTATAGTGTAACCTGAGAAGGGAAACGAATGAATTAGTACTGGTTATGAGATTTTTTTTCTATACCCTCCCCTTATTTGTCATATGCTCATCTAGCCTATGCTTGAAACTCTCAATGGAAGAGGCAGCAACTACTTTACTAGGTAGCTTATTCCATTCATCTACTACTCTATTGCAAAACCAGTCTCTACCCTGTTCTTAACTATAATGGAATTTTTCCAGTTTGAAACCATTACTTCTAGTTCTATCCTGTATGCCCACTTTAAGTTCTGTACCTTGCTAATATCTCCTTTACTTATTCCCTTCCTTCACTTAAACACCTCAATTAAGTCTCCCATTACTCTACGTCTTCCTATATAGTCGGTGCAGATTTAGTCTTTTTAGTCTGCCTTCATGTGACAGGTTCCGAACATCATGTATCATTTTTGTCATTATTCTCTGTACGTTTTCAAGCGACTTTATATCCATTCAATAGAACGGACACCAAAATTGCACGGCGTAGTCTAAATGTGGCCTTATTAATGCTAAATAAAGTTGCAAAATTGCTCCTCGATATAAATCGTAGGAGCCTATTTGCTTATTTCTAGCATTAATACACTGCTGCCTAGGTTGAGGTCTTACTAACCATAACTCCTAGATCTCTCTCGCATTCCGATTTACTAATTACTTTGTTATCTAAGTTGTATGTAGTATCTCCCATGGTCTTGCCTACGTTCAGTACTGTACAGTTTTCAAAATCTGACAGTGAATTACCCACATAATTTGTACAAGTGGCACCATTGGGTTGTCAAGGCCAACGTCATTCGTCATCGCCGCGCGAGGGCAGCACATACAAGGTTGACTCCACGCTGCTTGCCTGTCACCATCACGCGAGGCTGATGCGGTGACATAAGAACATATTATCAGCTGATTATTAAGAAGAGAGGATAACTGCAGTAGTCCGGTTGGCCCATGCTAGGCAGCTCCTAGAACTACTAGAATGAGATAAGGACAGCAAAGAAGAAGGCTCTCCCCCGCCCTCCAAACTCTCCAGCCGAAGCCGGCAGGAAAAAGTCAGAAAGAACACCACGCCGTATAGAAAAACTGGCGTGGACATTTTATAGGAAAGTGTGAAAGGAGAATAGAGGCTCCACCTCTCTCTCTCTCTCTCTCTCTCTCTCTCTCTCTCTCTCTCTCTCTTCTTTGATATTTACTGGTGGTACAGTTACGGCCATATTCTTAAAAATAATTCCTTCCCTAAACTTTTCCTTCCCTTCGAAGGATTTTCCTTTCCCTTCAGTATGCGTAAAGATTTCCTTGGAAGGGAAGGAAAAATGTTCAGGTTGGTAGCCCTGTTAAACTAAAATGACCCATCCTGCTGATATTTGGTATGATGGAGCGTTAAATTTATAAACTAATACATCAAAACACGCATATCTCGTGCTGGATAATGAAAGCACAACACATTTGAGACGTGGGAGGTGGCCACCACATCTACAGTATACTGTTGGTTTGTATTCAGCCATAAATGCCATTCTGGCCAACACCGCAGCGTGTTCACTCCTCAAGACAATATTTTGATAAATTATATTCGAGGAATATTATTACGCTTAATGTTGTTATTAAAGTCGCACCAATTTAAAACCAAGGTTTGGGTGGGGTCTGGCGCTGGGTGCAGCCATGCCATACTTCCTAAACGAGCGATGAGTAGATTCTGTTATATATGTAATAGGCATCACAGATAGGTACACACATACTAGTACAATATAAACGTAAGTATTCTAGCATATCAAAGGAAGGTAAACTTGTAATGCATATGGCTCTTGTACATCAATAAAGAAACGTGGCATACATATTTTACAGTGGTGCTGAAAAAAATGTAGTTACTTTTACCGACTTTCTCGGTAGTTCTAAGTTGGGGAAGTAATGTAACAATTACGTTTATAATATAATTTGAAGGAATCAGTAGAACATACGCTATTTTCTTAATAGAAATAAGTTAAAACACTCACGAGCGGCAACATCCAGGCCCATACTGGGAATTATAAATTATATGAGAGAGAATGCGATTTTTAAATTCATTATTTTGGTTATATTTGTAACTTAAATTAGTTTGTCTTTACACACACACACACATACACACACAAATATACACACACAGAAGTGGGTGGTCATGTCAGTGGCACCATTGGATTGTCAAGGCCAATGTGAGTCGTCATCGCCGCGCGAGGGCAGCACATACAAGGTTGACTCCACGTGCTTGCCTGTCACCATCACGCGAGGCTGATGCAGTGACACGGTGATTTTCAACACGTTGAGCCTCAGTGTCGCTCTTGCAGTGGTAGGGTGTACATCTCCGACGGTTAGCCCATGGCGCCAAGCCGTCTTCACTCGCATGATCGCATTGCCACATCAACTGTTACCTTACCCCCTCCCTCGCCCTCAGGCACCTAATGTCAGGCAGAGAGTGCGTGCGTGTGATGCCCAGCTCCGCGGTGCCGGGGTGTCTTGTTACCCACAGCATACCAAGCTCAATGTAAATGAGAAATATGTTTCGCGGAGGGTGGGGGATTGAGAGAGGATTATTGAGAGGAGCATGTGTGGTTAAAAGGAAAGACACTGACAAATGAGGAAGTGCAGGAGCGTTGTGGTGTTAATGTGAACGTGTTAGAAAGCGTTAGGAGAAAATACACTGAGGTGGTTTGGCCATGTGGAGAGGATGGAGAGCCAGAGACAAGCGAGGAGAGTGTATGTGAGTGAGGTGGAGGGGAGAAGGAGAGGGAGGGGAGGCCTAAGATGAGATGGAAGGATGGGATGGAGGTATGTGAGAGAGAGGGGGGTGAGCCAGTGGCGTATCCAGGAAATTTGCCAGGGGGGGCAAACTATCTATCCAATTTTCCTAGATTTGATGTTTTATGTCATCAGAAATAAATTGACATCATTACTGTCGCATTTGTTCCAATGTCTTAAAGAAAAACTATCTTTTCCCCACATATTCACAGCTTTCTTGAAGTTACTTTAAGTTAATAGCTAATAATCCTTTCAGAGGACAAGTATGTAAAAACACTCAGTACATAATGTTACCAGAGGTCTACTATTTCATTAGAGAGAAAATGGAAACACCAGCAATAAATTAGAAGGCACTGGAGTTGCCCTAGCAAAGACATCTCCATGTCACTAGTATCCTTGGTCATCAGGGTACTCTCGTAGATGGTAGTATTATTGATACCTGCATGCTAACTTCCCTCCGTTCTACCTCAATTTTTTTTTTCTCGGTACCACAAATTTCTTGAGGACTTTTAGTACTGAAAAAATGACTGTCAACGCTATACTCTTAGTGCATCATTTACCTGCTATCTTTATCTCTCTGTGCATATAAGGAATTACAGCTATTTTGCGTAATAACCTATGAAATTATAATGAATTATATCACACATCGGCACAGCAAGTACCATACGAGATGCAATGGCGTCCAAACTATCTGTTTATGTTCGGAAATAAACCCTGTATTTTGATTGGCTGCTGGAAGAAAAATAGCGGAATGGATGGGCCAATTAAAACTCGAGATCTGGCGTGTGTCCCGAACACACACACTTTCCCACATTCGTATCGTTTTTTTCTGTTTTCCTTTGCGGTTCTCTCTCTCCCTCTCTCTCTCTCTCTCTCTCTCTCTCTCTCTCTCCACTTAGCACATATACATAAATTCAAACCCGCTGCTGCAGCCACCCCCAGTCTGGTATTCTGTTTTGCACTACTGTTGTGGTGGTAGGCAGTAGTAATTCTGTTTTCCACTACTTATTCTTTAAGTCTGATTCTCACTGGCTCAGGCATCAGGGGTGGTGCATACGTCAAGACTGACCTAAGTAAAAATACATCTGCTGGGATTAAACTGTCTTAATCCTTGACTCAGGTGACCACGCCACCTGCCCCTCTCAGCAGGGAATGATTTTCATATCACCTGAACTGTACTGTGCTGCATTGAAAGGATTTTTCCATTAAGGAAAAAAAAAAAAAACGGCGTAAAGCTATTCATCTTGAAAATTCTCACCCAGAAAAGTGGGGGGACAAAAGATACTCTGTCCCCCAGGCTCCAAAAAGTGGAGGGGGGGGGGGGAGTTGAGGCGTCTGGCAATAGATAGATAGATAGATTTTCCATTATGTGCTTGAAATCCAACTTGTGGGGGAGCCATTGGACTTACCAGATTATCGGCTTTATCGGATCGGGCTTCCCACATTGATCTGGTTTAGAGAGGGTCTGCTGTATCATTCTTTTTCTGTGTCTGTTCTTCTGTCTTCCTGTTCTGTCTTTCCCATGGTAAAATAACTCCAACAGATAGACTCTTGCACACGTCGGGTGATAAGCTCCGCCCAACACCCCTCGTGACATCACATGGCGCACCAAACTGGCTTCATTAGCCTACACATTTATTGAACAGCCAGATTTTTGGTACAAATTTGGATTTTGGTTATGTTCTTGGACCATTTCGCAACAAATATTCCTAAATGATATGCCTGGAATCCTAATGGACCCAGGTTCTAATCCCGGCTGGGGCAAGGAACAGTTTAAGGATTTGAATTTCTTAAAAAGCAGACTTTTCTGATCTACCAGAAGACCCACCGACATGTCATAAAAGTACCCCTGCTAATACCAGAACACCAGTCATGTCCATGTCAGTCTGACTGCTGGAGAGCGAATAGCTGCTGCAGAGAGGCTATAACTCGGCATCTTTGCCATGAACTTACAACCATCTCAAACGACATACACTCGTCAATCTTAGTCATTTCTCCTCACTTGCTCATTCGCCTAACAATTATCACATTTTAATGATAGACTCTGGTCCTAATTGGCCCGCCCCGTAGATACCCTGGTGTGGTACGACGCCGAACCCCGAGGCCAGAGGCACGAGGGGACCCCATTAGGGGGTGGTTAAAGGAAGCATCAGGGTGGGCTTGCTTAAGTAGGAATAGGAATCTTAGGTGCTCCTTTGACCTAGCAAGTGGTCACTCCCATTAGAGGGGGGGGGGGAGCTTGGGATACCAGCCTAAGATATTAGGTAGAAAGGACCACTCTGGAGACCTACTAGAGGCTCTCCTCAGGACACTGTACCTCATGAACCTCAAAAATGGGTAAGGTAAAATCAAACACAGATCTCCTCAGGAGACACAAACGAAACTCAAACTATTAGAAACAATTGCACCTTCCAACATCAAGATCACCGAACTTCACGCCTCGAACGAGTTCATCATTGCCACTACTGCAACAGAAGAAGACACAGAACTATTGCTGTCCCCTGCAGTAAGAAAACCACTCCAGGAAAATGGCTATACTCCAGTCCTCCCACCAGAAATAAGAGCAAAGAGGAGCATCATCTGCACAAAAGTAGATGATATAATCTATGTCACACTGAAGAAGAAATAGAACACGAACTCACGGACAAAAACACCTGGGCCAAAGTAACCAAGATTTCCATATTCGGTAAGAGAAATACCATGAAAATCGAATTTGAAGAATCAAAAATGGCTGAGAAGGCTATGGAAGGCCTCAAACTATTCCATATATGTATTAGCAGACACCAAATTCAAGCCGAGAAGTTCATTAACGTCACCGTCTGCATGAGATGTTATGAACTAAACTCTCACTCTACCAACGACTGCCCCAAACCCAAGGACTACTCAGTCTGCTCTGAATGCACCTCCACCGAACACAGATGGAGTAAATGCAAGTCAGCCACAAAAAAATGTATAAACTGTGGAGGAGAGCACAGCACCACAGCTATGAAATGCCCTAGCAGGAAGGAAATAGTAAAAAGCAGCATAAACACACCTCAAACCCCATCTCCCGCCTCAATCCGCCCAGGAACAAGTTTCGCCCAAGCAGCAAAAAACTCCCCAAACCTCCCAACAGAAGCCCTTCAAAACACTACACCCACCAACAAGTTTTCAGACTACATGGTTCTGATCTTAAACGCACACATGCATGAACTAGCAACCCCAGGATGCTTCAACAAGATACTTGAACAAAGTTGCATACTAAACGGACTTCCAGTAGTGAAACTCCCCCCTAACCCCCCCTCGGAAAAAATAATCAGAGCAGTCATTCCAGAAACAGCAATAAACCTGCCTTTCCCCCCACCTAATGAAACCTCAAATTCCCCAGAACCTTCCTCAAGACCACCCCCAACCTCCTACACTGAAGAAGGAAATGAAGGAGAAATATCAACTGACTCCCCCCTTAACGGAATAGAAACTCTTGCCCAGGAAGGGGCAACCCACTCCCACAACAATAACGAAGACGCAGCCCATGCAGCTAACTCGGACTCTCGTTACTCTGGGGTTGGCTGAAACTATTATTTTACCGCAATGACGTCAAAATACAGCTGATAACCATAACATTATTGGGATAGGAATATACATTTTTTTTTTTTCATGTCCGACTCTGGGCAAAGGCTTCAGGGCCTATTCCCAAGTCCCAGTAGTCCTCCTTGGGGCCCAGTAATGCTCCTACACATGTCACCACTTCGGAGCTAACACCTACCATCTATATTGAATACATGCTAGGGCTGTCTCATACAACACTGGTGTTCTGGTATTAGCAGGGGTACTTTTATGACATGTCGGTGGGTCTTCTGGTAGATCAGAAAAGTCTGCTTTTTAAGAAATTCAAATCCTTAAACTGTTCCTTGCCCCAGCCGGGATTAGAACCTGGGTCCAGTAGGATTCCAGGCATATCATTTAGGAATATTTAAGAACATAAGAAGAGAGGACAACTACAGTAGGCCGGTTGGCCCATGCTAGGCAGCTCCTAGAAGAGTAACTGAACTACTAGAATGAGATAAGGATAGCAAAGACGAAGGTTCTCCCCCTCCCTCCAAACCCTCCAACCGAAGCCGGCAGGAAAAAGTCAGAAAGAACACCACGCAGTATAGAAAAACTGGCGTGGACATTTTACAGGAAAGTATGAAAGGAGAATAGAGACTATCACAGTGTAACCTGAAAAAGAAAAATTGTGAATTAGAATTGGTTATAAGATTTCCTTTTTTCTATATCCACCCCTTATTTGTTATATGGTTATCTAGCCTATGCTTGAAACTTCTCTTCACCCCACACACCACCTCACATGCTGCACAGATTTCTTCTGTGAATATCTTGCACACACCTTCCACGTCCCCCATCTGCTACAATCCATATTTACCCAATCGCTCCTCTACTTCTCTCTTATATTCTGCCTTTTTTCCATCCTCTTGTAACCTTTCCACCCTCCTTGTATGAACCACTTCCTCCTTCCCTTCCCTTCTTCAATTCCTCCATTTCATTTGGACCTTGATTCTCGAAGTAGAAGCTATTCAAGCTTTGATGGTTGTCAGCTCCAATTATTCTTTTGCAAGTACAAATGATGATGCTGAGCAATTCATTTCAGTGTTTCCAGATTCAGACATAGCAAAAAAAACAACAAACAAGAAGAGACAAAGGTGGAATACTGCATTCAGTGTGGTATTGCACCATACCTAAGGAACTGTGATAAATCTGGTGTCCACAGATTTCCTCACTCCACATCTTTCACGAATCACATTACTTCGTATCCTATCCACTCTCTGTACCCCACATACGTTCCTCAGCAGTCCCATCTCCACTGCTCTCACTCTTGACTTTTCATTTTCATGCCACACCATAGTCTCACACACTCCTTCATGTAAGCCTCGTGCAGCTGCATCCCTCAAGCCTCTGTTTCTTATCAAGGCCTTCATTGCACCAGTTACATTTCTTCCTTGTGTCACTCTACTTTCCACTTCTTTTACACATTTTCCTCTTTTTTCTATCACTGTACCCAGGAATTTGAACTCTCTCATCAACTCCAGTCTCTCTCCATTCACTGTAACATCACACTGGGAGTCACCTTCTCTCTCAATAACCATCACTTTACTCTTTTCTACATTTACTCTCAAGGCATGACGCTCACAGACATCAGCAAAACTCTGCACTAGCCTACCAAGTTCTTGTCCAGTACTTGCAATCAGTACTGCATCATCAGCATACAACAAACTGGAGATATTCCATCCATCACCATTCATTACCAACGCCATCTCTCTCTCCATTACTCGTGTTTTTACTTCTCTCATCACCCCATCCATATATATATTGAACAACCATGGGGACATCACACAACCTTGTCGCACGCCCACACCGATCGTGAACCATTCACTCAGATGCCCATTTACCCTTACACATGCTTCACTAGCATCATAAAAATAATAATAATAATAATAATAATAATAATGATGATGATGATGATGATGATTTTTTGACGGATAGACGTACGGAAATGCAGGAAA
>NW_027643212.1:67500-72500 GCF_032717465.1 Coenobita brevimanus | reverse complement strand
ATCTACTTACCTACCTACCTTCGTATCTACTTACCTACCAGCCTACCTACCTATTTATCTACTTACCTACCTTCCTACCTACTGACCTATCTACCTACTTTACTCTTGCCTACCTACCGACCTGCCTACCTACCTACCAACCTACTTACCTACCTACCAACCTACTTACCCACCTATTTCTCTGTCTTCCTACCTACCAATCTACCTACCTACCTACCTAGCTACCTATCTAAATACCTACCTATTTTGCCTACCTCCTTATCTACCTACTTACCTACCTACTTACGTTTATTCTTGCCTACCTACTTGCCCAGGTTCCTCAGTTACCTGTAATTGCCCAGCCTCAGTACTGATGCACACACACACACACACACACACACACACACACACACACACACACACACACACGCACGCACGCACGCACGCACACACACACACACACACACACACACACACACACACACACACACACACACACACGCACACACAGTCAACGACCTTCCTCCCTCTGTTTGTCTGTCTGTCTGTCTCTGTCTCTGTCTGTCTGTCTGTCTGTCTGTCTGTCTGTCTCTCTCTCTCTCTCTCTCTCTCTCTCTCTCTCTCTCTCTCTCTCTCTAACGTGCCGTATTGTATGAAAACGTAGAGCTTTAAGATAACGTGTATACACCTACATACGTACATACATACATACACACGCACACACTACATACACACACGCACACACTTCATACACACGCACACACTTCATACACACCCACACACTACATACACACACGCAAACACTTCACACACACACACACACACACACACACACACACACACACACACACACACACACACACACACACCTACAGACATATCACAAATGTGCACACACTACATACATATATACATACATACATACACACATCACGAAACATACACGTACATACACACGCATAGACACCTACACGTATACGTCAAACACACGCACATACACACCTACACATGAACGTCACATACACACACGCACACACGTCATACTGATAAGACTGTTTACACTTACCTACACATGTACTTCAAATATACACACAAGACGACACACGCACACGTCACACTGATAAGATTGTACACCCACACCCACACACACACACACACACACACACACACACACACACACACACACACACACACACACACACAATACTCTCTAATGGAACTTGCTGGTGGGAAAATGTGTGTATGTAACTGGTGGTGTGAGAGGTTGCCATGGTAACACACAGGCACCTCCCACTAGTCAACCAAAGACTTCCTTAGCGATATATTTTTGGACAAGGCTGATTAACATCCTTTTGTACGTTTTTTATGCAGATTATGGTAAAGCTTGAAGTATTTATACAGCACAGTAGGAGAGCAAGGTGTAATAAGCAAAATAAATAGCTAAGGAAGAGGTGCTAGGGAGTTGTAGAATGAGTTTATAGCTGTAATTTTTATCAGAGCGTTCCATTAGGCTGTATGTATAGCTTATCAGACTTAACATGGCTGAGATCTTATATTTGCTGCTTATTTCTCATAGCATAATTACAGGCAGAAGAAGACGATAACACTGCTCTACATATCTTCAACAGCACTTTTTCGTGACTAGCATCATATTGTATGGTCAGGCTCTTGTTACAGCTCAGCATTCAAGATGGAGAGATGGCAATTTTAGGCCAAGTTAAAGTGAAATTCTGTATCCATTCCATATCACCTTTTCGTGACTATACCGGTCTTCCTCTAACACGGGCCAGATTTCCATCCCTGTGTAGGTCATTTTACTCATTTCACGTAGCCCAGTGCCAGGAAATGACAATGGTACGGCTCTACATCCTTTACATAGCGCTTCTTCGTGACTAGCATAATGTTTTGGTGTTCATCTATTGTTACAACTCAGCATTCAAGATGGAGAGATGGTAATTGTAGGTCCATTTAGGGAAAAGAGAGTATTGTTTTATATTCTAGTGTTAATGTATCCTTACAGCTCAGCATTTAAGGTGAGGAGATGGCAATATTAGACAAAGTGAAAGTGAATAGAGTATGGTAAACATCTAAGTATAATTTCTGACTTTATTTGCTACGGTCCCTGATGCTTCCTCTACGACGGTTTTCTCTTATGCACCCAGGCCCTTATGACCCAATCCCAGCTGAATAAAATCGTCTGGAATCTAATAAAATAAAAGTACTAGAGTTGTCATGATCATTGGAGGGTTAATATTTACAGCATGAACGCTCTCAGACATTTATAAATAGCTCACACGTGCATAATAGCCTCTGGTATTAGCTAGAATAAATGCTGGAGTTACCCTGAAGGTGAGAGGGTCTCCATGCCCTCCAGTGGATGTAAAAGTAGTTGGGTAAAGTTTCACACAAGTTTCTGGGCTGAACAAGCATGACATTCCATTGGTCAGTCAGTGGTACCCGGACGATAAGAGGGTGAGGCTGCGTCGGCTCCGTCTCCTGGTGTAAGTGTTAAATTTTACTGTTTGGGGGTTAAATTTCGCTGTTTTTGCCATTAAGATGATTCAGATAGGACACAGAGGTATCTTGCTGCCAACCAGGAAGTGTCATAGGTCAAATAGATTCAACAGATGAGGGCAATAGACGTCGTTTTGCTGGTTAGGGGGTAGTGATGGTGTGTAGGCTTCTCCTCTTGCTGCAAGTGTTGGGTTTTGCTGTTTTTGCCATTAAGGTGACTAAATTAGGACACGGGGATATCTTACGGTCAGCCAGGAAGCGTTGTAGGCCAAAGAAATTGTAGAAAATAAGGGAAATGGATGTAATTTTAATAGTCGTGTATCGTCACCTATATCTATAGCCCTAATTGTCTAGTTATCTATAGCCAGACGCCTTAAACCCGTAAGGGGTGGCCACAAACAAATCGCCTCCATGTCGCCCTGTACCCTGCCATTTGGCTGCCCTCCCCCCAACGTACACCCGCCTCTCTCGTATACTTCTCTACTTCATCCCTCAATCCCATCCCCTTCACTATGCCCATTTTATTATAACTTGGCCTAAAATTGCAATTTCTTCATCTCGAATGCAGAGTTGTAACAATAGAATATTATGCTAGTCACGAACAAGTGCTGTTTCAAAGACGCAACTGAGACGCGTGGAATAAACTGCAAATGGACGAAAATTTGGGCCAAGTTAAGGTGAAAGGAGGAGAGGACAGAATGCTCCTTGATAACATAAAAGTTTCCAGATTAAAAAGAACTAGAAAAAAAATCATCATCATCATCATCAACATTATCATCATCATCATCCTCATCCTCATCCTCATCATCATCAATCATAATTATCATCATCATCATCATCGTCATCATCATCATCATCATCAAAATCACCACACCACCACCACCACCACCACACCACCACCACCACCACCACCACCACCACACCACCACCATAATAGCCATCATCATCATCATTATCATCATCAAAATCACCATCATCATCCACCACATCATCATCATCATCATCATTATCATCATCAAAATCACCACACCACCACCACCATAACCAACATAATAGCCATCATCATCATCATTATCATCATCATCATCATCATCATCGTCATCATCATCATCATCATCTACTACTACTACTATCTACTGACAGATGCCTCAGTCATCATCATCATTATCATCATCATCATCATCATCATCATCATCATCATCATCATCATTAAATTTTTGCATACCTTCACTCTTACAAACATGCAGACAGTTTGAGTTACACACTGATATACACACAGTAAATACTCGCAAAGAGCACGCACACAAGTACGCACACACTAAGAACGCACACAATAAACCCGCACATATTGAATACGCACACACTAAACACGCACGCACTAAACACGCACGGACTCAATACGCAAGCACTCAAAATGCACGCACTGAACACGTACATACTGAACACGTACACTTTGACCACGTACACAGCACGTACACACTGACGCACGCACACGCTGCGGCATGTACGCGCTATATACGCTCACACGGAGCAGGCACACACTAATGCACGCACGTATTCATTCTCACAAACACTGATACAAGCACTGATCAGAGCACGCACGCACACTAATATACGCACACAGTGATACACACAGGCACTGATACACACAGGCACTGATACACACAGGCACTGATACACACAGGCACTGGTACACACAAGCGCTGATACACACAGGCACTGATACACACAGGCGCTGATACACACAGGCGCTGATACACACAGGCGCTGATACACACAGGCACTGATACACACAGGCACTGATACACGCACACTCAGATACGAGCACACAGATACACGCACACAATGATGCACACACACACACACACACACACACACACACACACAAGCGCTGATACACACAGGCACTGATACACGCACACTCAGATACGAGCACACAGATACACGCACACAATGATACACACACACACACACACACACACACACACACACACACACACACACACAGATGCATGGGCTCAATGATGCTCGGACATTTTAATGCCCGCACCACGCACGCACTCACGCATGTACGCACTCACGCACGCACCTACGCACGCACACACACACACACACACACACACACACACACACACACACACACACACACACACAGTAAGTAAGTATTTATTGACCACAATATCCAGTTACACATACAGGATTTCAAGCAACAATAAACCTTAACATGATAAACAGCACATCAGATATTAGCAAACAATTATGGTCCACAAAACAAGCGAAGTATTAAAGGGTTGATCAGTGCATCTATATAGCCTTAATGAAAGATGGAAATCATTACACTTCTGATTAGAAATATAACTACAATGTCACCAATCACGTTTTTTACGAAAAAAAATTTCCCAGTGATATATCATGGTTAGAATAAGAGCATACAAAATGAATTAAATACACTTTAAATAACATAGGTTATGGTAAACATTATAGTACACACTAGCCAAAACAGGAAA
>NW_027643212.1:47500-62500 GCF_032717465.1 Coenobita brevimanus | reverse complement strand
CTCGTCTGGTCAACCTCAGTTTTCCTTTCACTTTTCCCTGCATATTTCTTTCCTCGACTCCTCATGTTTCCTTGTAGCCTCAGTTCATAATCTCGTTTCCGATTCCCATGCTCCAGTCAAGTTACATTTCCTTTGCCTTTTCTTTATTCGTGTTTTCATTATTTTTTTCTCGCCTAGGAATTGTTTCCCGTAAAACTTCCGTTCCTATCGCCTGTTTCTTTCTCTTTCTCGTCCAGCCAGCCTTGTCGTCCATCTTCTTTGTTTTTACTCTCACGGTAATACAAACGCTCCTCACCTTCTTCCCTATCCCCCGAGAGGAAATGGTGGACTGCTGGAGAAGCGCTAGGCAAGCCTGTAGTCCATAGGGATCATGTTCAGATGAGCCTACGGGTACAAAGAGGATGAGGATGAGGAGACGGATGATGATGATGATGATGATGATGATGATGATGATGATGAGGAGGAGGAGGAGAGAGACGAGGACGACGACGAGGACGAGAAGTGAAGTTAAACACACACACACACACACACACACACACACACATAAGACTCAGAAAACCTTATAAACACAACCCCCTCCTCCCATCTGATTCTGTGACCTACGTTTTGGCTTTAGTCTTTCTCTCCTTATTTCACTCTCTCGTAAAAGTCTTGGTCCCTGTCGAAACGCCTAAATTTACTGCATCGTCAGTGGTTTATGCATCTCTCCTGAACCTAAGATCTTCATATTAACTGGTGTATCACTTGAAGATATGAAGATCATGTTAGATTGGTGTAACGCTTAAATATTTATCCACTATCAATTGTGCCGAGTGCGAATCTACGAAAAATAAAACACCAGGTGAAAGATACCCAGTCTTCATGGTAATCATCGTTCACAAATGGGTACTGATCGTTCGTCTCTTCGGCAGGTAGTCCTTTGTCCTCAGTCTTCCACCAAATTTGCCCTAAGGCTGCTTTTTCGTTCACGCATCACACCAGCAAGCGCGTGCCTTTGTCACTATGAGTAATGAAACAAAACGTAACAGATGCAGTTGGATCTCACCTCCCCACCCCACCCTTCCTCCTCCCCCTCCCCACTATTTTTCGGTGAGTTGAGAGTGTGGACAGGCATGATTGCTTAATATAAAATATACGTATTATACCAATACCCATTATATATTTTAACAATGTCTTCGTGTTATAATTATATATTTGTAAAATCTATACGTATATTGCAGGTGGGAAATGGCTTATATGGTCTAGTTAGCTGTGTTTATAGATTGGATCGGTAGCATCTTGAAACCCGCTGCTGCACCGCGCATGTCCAAAGCATCAGGTGTACCAGTATTTCAGATGGACGGAGAAGTTTTGTTGTCCATAAAATTCGTAGATAAATATGCTCTTTATGCCCCATACTCGTATGCTTAGAAATTAATTAGTAGCATGTGTGATTCCGTGTGATATGCGTAGGAAGTGGTGAGGTCTGGTGGGATGTTGACGCTTTGACCCGGAAAGGTTGTCAGCCCTGACACCTGCCCTGCTCCCACACACCGTAGTCTCTTACCCCGGGCAGCACTGCAGACGAAGTATTTTATTTGTTGAGTGATTTGTGTCTTCCGAGCGTGTTGGCGACATCTTCAAGAACGCGAGTGGCTGGCCGTCGTTGGCCGGGTGGTGGCGTGGGTCTCAAGGTGTGGAGGAGAGATGGTGCCAGCCTGAGGTCGTTGAGGACGCGAGGTGGACTGGCCGGCCACCCCGACGCCACCGCCAAGGTCAGCCATTTTGATCTTGGTCCAGTTAGTGAGCGCACGGTGTTTGATGATTACCACTTACTGTAACTTCCTTCCTATGTCAAACTTGTTCATTTCTTAACGTGGTACTTAGTTCGATGTTAGAAGTAAGGCAGTTATTATCGGTGTTCAGTTAGTGAATGGTTCAGTTGTGATAGCGCTTACCCACCTACCTGCCGGTGTCGTACATGTAATTTTCTAAACGTGATGATGATTTAGTCTGGGAGTTTTAGCTGGATGTTACGGGATATTTAGCTGGATATTATGGGATTTTTAACTGGATATTTTGTGGCTGCGAATAGTTAATGTGTGGTTGGGTCAGGGATGCTTATACACTTCATTATGCCACGTGCATACATGTCAGCTTTGTTTATACACATCATTATGCCACGTGTATACATGTCAGCTTTGCTTATACACATCATTATGCCACGTGTATACATGTCAGCTTTGCTTATACACTTCATTATGCCACGTGTATACATGTCAGCTTTGCTTATACACTTCATTATGCCACGTGTATACATGTCAGCTTTGCTTATACACATCATTATGCCACGTGTATACATGTAGCTTTGCTTATACACTTCATTAGGCCACGTGTATACATGTCAGCTTTAACAGTATGTATATTTCTAGCATAGTTATCAGCAAAACACGTTTCATTGGTATTTAATAATTACGCCAGAAATTGCATTAACATTACTTTACTTTAACTTGGCCTAGATTTTCGTCCTTTTGCAGCTTATTTCACGTAGCTCAGTGATAGAAAAAGACAATGCTACGGCTCAGTATCCATTCCATAGCACTTCTTCATGACAAGCATCATATTGCAATGTTAATCTACTGTTACAAATCAACAACCAAGATGGGGATGTGATCATTTTAGGCCAGGTTAGAGTAAAAAGGGTATAGTATTAATTGTTAATGAGTACGATAAAGATGATGTAATAACTTGCGGGTACTCTGACCGACCACGTGCTGAACTGGTCCTTTAAACCTACACAGTTACTGCCCCTCCCACACAGTTACTGCCCCTCCCACACAGTTACTCCCCCTCCCACACAGTTATTTCCCTTCCCACACAGTTACTCCCCTTCCCACACAGTTACTCCCCCTCCCACACAGTTACTCCCCTTCCCACACAGTTACTCCCCCTCCCACACAGTTACTCCCCCTCCCACACAGTTACTCCCCCTCCCACACAGTTACTCCCCCTCCCACACAGTTACTGTTACAACTTCCCTTTCTTCTTCCACATCACCTCCTCCTCCTTTGTTCTCTCTCTCTCTCTCTCTCTCTCTCTCTCTCTCTCTCTCTCTCTCTCTCTCTCTCTCTCTCTCTCTCTCTCTCTCTCGCAAAACCACCCAGCGTGTAAGTGCCGGCGTAAGTACACGTTGAAGGGCTCATTCCTACTTACGGTAATGGGATTTGCGTTCAGGAGTGGCTGTGTAAGTAGGATGTCATGTAAGTCATATTCCGTGTAAGTGTGTACGTGTGCGGCATGGCGGGAGGAAATGAGGAAGGAGGACGGAAGGAAAAATTATTGGAAGGAAGGAAGGAAGAAGAAAGAATGAAAGGGAGGGAGAAAGGAAGATGGGAAGAAGAAAAGGAGGACGGAGGGAAGGAAGGAGGGTGGGTGGGTGGGCGGGGTGGTAGTATAGAAAGAAGGGAGGGAAAATTACAGAAGAGGGAAGGAAAATACGAATTGAAGAAGAAGAGGGGCAAGAGAGTGTATGAAGGAACTAGAGGAAGAAAATAGAAGTAATTGAAAAGAAAATTTAAAAATAAGTAAAAAGGAGGAAGAAGAGAAGAAAGAGGAGGAAGAAGAAAAAATGAGGGAAGAATATAAAAAAGATTAAGAGAAAAAGAAGGAGAGGAAGAGAGAAAGTGAAGGAAGAGGCGCTAATATTTTGGCAGCTTCCTCGTGCATACCTCTCCTATTAATCTTCCTTCTCTCTTGCTAATCCTCTTACCTCCACTTCCTCCACCTCTCTCCTCCTTCCTTCCACCTCTTCCCCTCCCCTCCCGTCCCCACTTAATTCTCCTCCTCCACACTTTCTCCCTTCCTCTCTCTCCCTCCTTACCCATCCCGCTCATCCCCTATCCCTTCCTTTTTCCCCTCTCCAGCCTCCACTCCCTCCACACTTTACTATTATTATTATTATTATTATTATTATTGTTTTATCAGTAGTAGTAGGAGTAGTATCCCTCCTCCTCCTCCTCCTCCTCCTCCTCAGGGTGTGCTCAGTGTGAGGTCATTAGCCCAGCAGTAGCGTCTGTGCCTGATGTACAATTTGCCTTGGCATCTCAGCCTGTTTTCCTTCACACACTCCTGTCTTCCTTGTCTTGTACAGCCGCTCTCCTGTCTTCCTACCCTCCTCCTCTTGTTTCTTTGTGTGGCCTTCTCTTCTTCCATTCTTTTTTTCCTTGTCTCTTACAGTCCTACATGTTTTCCTTATATCCTACATCCTGTCCTGTTTTCCTGCAATCCTCCTTTCCTCCTGTTTTCTTGACCTTCTAGCCTCCTTCACCCTCATTCTTCTCCCTCTAAAACCCCAGTTATTATCCTGCTGTCTTCCCTTTTTTCTACACTCCCTTCTCCTTCCAGTCCTTGTACACTTTCCCCTCACCACTACATCCTTACCTCCATTCCTTGACACACTCCTCCTGCCAGTCATCTTTGCTCCTGTTTTCCTACCCTTCCTCCTCTTCTCCTTGAGTCTCTCCCTCATTTGCTTCTCGGTTCCTCTGCTCTTATCCTTTTCTTCTCCCTGGTCTCCACCCTTCCTCCGTACTGTCTTCCTTTTCTTCATCCATCATCCCTGTCTCTTGCTCTCTCCTTTCTTCCTTCTTCCTGTCTTAGCATCTTACTCTTTTCTTACCTTCCAGATCTCCAACACCCTCCATCTCCTATCCTCCTGCTTTCCTATACCTTCCTCCTCCTCCTCCAATATTTACTGTCAGTCCACAGCTGTATGTTTCGGTGTTACATAAATATTCAGAATATAGTATAGGTTATGGGCAGAGGAATACGTGAAAGACTCCTGACTTGTGGTAAAGGGGATTGTAAGCAAAGAGGATCAGAAAAACCTCAGCCGATCCGACATAAAGGCTATTGGACACCACGCCAGATATAGATTCCAATGCTGTGTGGGTGAGAAGCCTTAGTTCACTGTCGTCTATATTTTATTCCCACGACCAACATGTATTATTCAGTTTAGGAGAGACTTTCCGAACTCGATGACTTAAATTTGGCCTTCCTGGACTCATTAACTCTGGTATGTTATTGCAACTAACGCTACACAATTTTATCATCGTAGAGTCCATCACCGGAGCCTGAGAGCTACGTCGAGGCTAATAAAACCGTCTAACTTTTGCAATGAAAATTATAATCCCGCATCCCGATTATATTACAGTAAATTGGAAGCTTATTATCCATCCATCAGTCCATGCATCCTTTCCTCTTGCTTTCTCATCCTCTCTTATTCCCAGCCTCTCAGTCCGCCTCTGTCTTTCCCTCCCTTCCCCCTTCCTTCCTTCTACCGGATCCTCTCGTCGCTTACCTCAGTTCTTCTCTTCCATTCCCTTCTTCTCCCTGTACTTCTTCCTCCTCCTTTTTGCCTCTCTCTTCTTTCTCCTTTTTCACTTCTCCCTTTCTCTCTTCCCTTTCCCTCTCTCTTTCACCTCTAAACTTCAGAAGGCAAGGTATTCACTTAGTGTCGGATTTCCCAAAGAGATGGAGGAAGAAACCAGGGGGAGAGAGAGAGAGAGAGAGAGAGAGAGAGAGAGGTTCAGTAAGATATCAGTGAATATTGCTGAGGAAAAAATATATATGTAATCTATGAAAAGACTAGATAAAAAATATACTGTAACATCCGAGGAAAATGCGATGCAGGCTGAATGAAGTAATGATTCTCTCTCTCTCTCTCTCTCCCGAACACACACACACACACACACACACACACACACACACACACACACACACATCACATCAGGTCCAGTCATGGCAGTTTCGATTCAGTGACTCCCATTTGTCACGTAAGTCGTCAGATCTTCCTGTGTTGAGGTACTGAGCCCAGTTCATTACTCTCCATCTGTTTTTTTTTTTTTTTTTTTTTTTTTTTTTTTGAGAGAGAGAGAGAGGGGGGGGGTCATTGCTTTCATACTTTCGTCTTCCTATAAGCCTCCCCTGCCAATTAGAGGAGCTTAGGTGGGATGGGTTTTTTAATGTATTTGGTTTTCGGATATAATTATGACTTTGGTCTTCTTTTGATGTGTTGAGAGAGAGAGAGAGAGAGAGAGAGAGAGAGAACGTGTATGTATGTATGTAGGTGTTGGTGTTCAGTATATGACCGAAATTAATATTGTCCATCGACTCGTTAATGCTTGTCTGTTCGTTCGTACTTATATTTTTCATATTAGCCCATCCTTCTTCATTTTGCATACATCCTTAATGCATCAATCTTTGTATTCATTCATTGATTTTATCACCCATCCCTGTATTCATTTAATCACTCAGTCTTTGCGGTAAAATTAATCAGATCCTCCTCTTTTCTCCTGCCTTTTTCCCCTCTCTCTCCGTCCCATTTCCCTCTCCCTGATTCTCTTCCGTTGCCTCCCCTCCTCTCCCTGCTTTCTCTACTCATTCCTCCTCCTATCCCTCCTCCTCCCCTCTCCCTGCTCATCCTTCCCTCTTCCTTCTCGCCTTTTTCCCATTGCTTTATTCCAAATGTTTGTTTCTTGTTCCTGATCCGATTACAGCCATAAGCCCCTCCCCCAGCCACTGAGCCGGCGTAGGAGGGGGAGGGGGAGGAAAGAGATAGGGGAGGAGAGAAGGAAAAGAGACGAGGAGGGGAGAATAATTTGAAAGAGTGGAAAGGAGAAAAGAATTGAAAGCTATTAGGGGTGAGGAGGATTTGAGGTGGGGAGAAAGGGAAGGGAGAGAGGAGGATAGGAAAGCTAGAATGTGAAAAGATAATGAGGAAGGAAGAGGAGAGAAGGGGAAAGAACTGGTTGGAGTTTTAAGGGGGGAAGAATTGAAAACTAGTAAGGAAGAGGAGGAGGTGGGGAGAAAAAGAGGAGGGAAGGGAGAGGAGTGGGAAGGAAGATGTGAGAAGCAAGAAGAGGAGAGGGGAGGAACAGGAAAGATCGAGAGAGAGGAGGAGAGAATGAGAAATACTTTGTGGGAGCAGAAAGGAAACAAAAATTGTTCTCCTATATAATTGCACACGAATGTCTTGAGTAAGTTGCAGTGTAACAGAAATGAAGTTACTGTGTGTGTGTGTGTGTGTGTGTGTGTGTGTGTGTGTGTGTGTGTGTGTGTGTGTGAACATAAGAAGAGAGGATAACTGCAGTAGGCCGGTTGGCCCATGCTAGGCAGCTCCTAGAAGAGTAACTGAACTACTAGAATGAGATAGGGATAGGAAAGAAGGTGTGCGTGCGTGCGTGCGTGCGTGCGTGTGTGTGTGTGTGTGTGTGTGTGTGTGTGTGTGTGTGTGTGTGTGTGTGTGTAACAACTCCTTCAGTTGCAAATATTTTAACTTAATTTGCCATGTGAAACTGTGAATATCGTTTTAATATTAAACACAAAATAAATTGCATTATACGTGACACAGTTACGCATCCAGCACACAGCATCAGGATATACATTAAATAAATGTACACGACACATGAATATACCTGGTAGGGGGACAGGTGTACCCAGGATCCACACATGTGTATGGGTGTGTGTATCCTGGGTTTATCGACGAACCACACCTGTCACACAGGGTCCAGTCTTCCACACAGGTGTCTCATGAACACGATATCAAGAACAAACTAGTGTACCATTTCCGCTGAACGAAATAATTAGGAGACAACAGATTATACTCGTATACAAATAAACGTGTTAATATCAGTAAACAGAGCACTGATTCCCGATGAAGTTCACGGAAAGAAGAAAATAAAGGGTTGATTAGTGTATTTACCTGTGCGGAATAAAGGTGGGGGTGGGAGGGAGAGGGACAAAGAAGAGGAAGGATTGGGAGGACAATGGCGGTAATCTGTTTTGCTCCAAGTATTGTTCCTTCCAGCTCCTTGTGTCTCTGCTACCTCTCTCTCTCTCTCATCTTTACCTGTCTTTATTCGCGCTCAATTAATCCATCGTAGGTTTAAGTGTTTACATTAACCTTAAGTTTAAATCCCTCCCTTCCTTTCTCTCCCCCCTTCCCCTACCCACGCCTCCCCTCCCTCTTTCACTCTTATCATGTCTCTTTTTCTCCCTTCACAAATTTCCTACTCCCTTCCCTCCCACTTTCACTTCCTCCCCCTCCCTCGTTCCCATATCTCTCCCCTCCTCCTCTTTCTCACTCACCTTTACACACAGATTATTCCCCTTCACAGGTATAATCCCTGCCTTAATCCCCGCCTGAATGTTGTTTAAATCTGGCAGATCGACAACACTAATCCCTTCCCATCTTGGTGACCCGGTTCACCTGACCCGCCCTCACTTGCCCCCACCTGACCTTGCTGTTAGTGGCTGCTGTGTTTATTTTTTACCCTTTTCACTTTATCCTTCCATTCTCTCCTCTTCCCCTCTTTTACATTCCCTTTATCACTCTTTTACTCATTCATTTATTCACTTTCATTCAGTCATTCACCATCACTAACCCACTCATTCAGTCACTGTCACATTCCCCCTCATTCACTCACTCACTCATTTCCTACTCGTTCATCCACTCACTGACATTCCCACTCATTCATTCACTCACTCACTCATATTCTTACTCACTCTTATTCCTTTCTCTCTGCCTTCTGATTTTCTCTTCCTCAGTAATACAAAATTTCTCACCTCTCCTCTTTTGTTTTTCTTTCTTGCTTCTTTCTAAGGGGGACGAGAGGAGAGAGAGAAAATGTTAAGAAAATGGAGAAAAATGGGTGAGAGAGAGAGAGAGAGAGAGAGAGAGAGAGAGAGAGAGAGAGAGAGAGAGAGAGGAGGGAGGGGGATTTTGTTTGTAGTGTCATCAGGCGAGGGTAAAGGAGGGAGGCCTAAGTGATGAAGTCAGGTACACACACACACACACACACACACACACACACACACACACACACATTTTCTTACTGAAGAGAAAGGACAAACATGATTAATGTAATACCTTGCCTACCACGTCGTCAGTTTAATTAATATTTAATGTAGAATAATATTTGCTTGGTGTATTACCTTAGAGAGAGTGTGTGTGTGTGTGTGTATGTGTGTGTGTGTGTGTGTGTGTGTGTGTGTGTGTGTGTGTGTGTGTGTGTGTGTGTGTTACTAGGAATAGCCATTTTCGTGTGTGTGTGTGTGTTACTAGGAATAGCCATTTTCGTGTGTGTGTGTGTGTGTTACTAGGAATAGCCATTTTCGTGTGTGTGTGTGTGTGTTACTAGGAATAGCCATTTTCGTGTGTGTGTGTGTGTGTTACTAGGAATAACCATTTTCGTGTGTGTGTGTGTGTGTTACTAGGAATAACCATTTTCGTGTGTGTGTGTGTGTGTGTGTGTGTGTGTGTGTGTGTTCCTAATAAATAGTAATAATAAGGATGATAATAATCATAATAATAATAATTAATAATAATGATGATAATAACTAGAGGGGCACTCAGTGGAGCGCATCTCTCCAACAAGGGCAACGTCATTTCCAAGCCACTCGTCATAAAGGGTTAGGGTTTCTCATCACTGATTAGTGTTTCACAAGAGTGTTTTCCGGATCCAGAATCTGTAATACAATCAGGATCGGTCCCAAAAGTTAATCGAGTGTTCCCTGGGACATGGGCTGTCTACCCACCAAAGTTGACCCAAATCTCTCTTTTTAGTTTTTGAGAAATCCTGCTGACAAACAGACAGACTGACAAACAAACGGATGAAAATATACTCTCCCTATCGGAGAGAATAATAATAATTTTTAATTTATTACTGAAATAGAATAAAGCTGCACACACACACACACACACACACACACACACACACACACACACACACACACACACACACACACACACACATTAGATTTGTGGAATTTGGTATGTATTGTAACAAAATGGTGAACAGAGAACGGGCAGCGAAATGCAACTCACTTGTGCCAACCCGCAGCCAGATATGAGCTGGTGGGAGGGTTTGGTACTGAGAGGACTTAGACCAGGGAACATACAGGGTGCTACCCACGGTGTGATAGTAATAATAATAAACCATCCATCATCAGTCCTACATTGCCTCATGAGGAGCGTAGGAGCCCGGGGCTAGGCAGTTGGTCCCGACATTTAAGATGAGTGACCAACCTCACTCATCCCTGAGTGGCATTACATGAGCAATTAACCCCAACCACTCCTTGGATATAAACCTTCACCGGCTCAATCCGACTGTAGCGCAATAATTACCCACTAAACCACCAGGCGCCAAAATTTGGTTATATGGTTACCACCCAGCGTAGTAAATGGTTTCCTGGTGCACAGGAAACCATTTGGCTTGTCACTCAGTGTAGAGTCACCCACAGGCTAAAGGAAGAGGAAAGAATGAAGGAATGAAAGACAGAAGAGGGAGTGTAAAGTCACCCGTAGGCAGAAGGACAAAGAAAGAATGAAGGAAAGAAAGACAGAAGAGAATGGAAGGAAAGAAGGATGGAGAGGAAAGGGCAGACACCCGAGAGCAGCACTACATCGAGTGAGTGGTAATAATAATAATAATAATAATAGACAGTGTAGAGAGAGGAAAAGAGAAGCTTCCAGTATGAAAACTGGAAGAGAGAAATACAGAAGAAAGGCAAGTTGAACAAAGAAATTATAAAAGATAAATTAGGAAGAGGGACAAGAAATGAGACAAGACAAGAGGAGTGATGAGAAAACCATAGAAAATATGCCCCGTAAAAATGAAAATGCAGAGAAAAAATAGCGATAATATAGAAGAAAAAAAAAGACGAATTGGGGAACAGATGAATAGTGTAGAAAAAAAGGGGGAAAAATGATTTGCGAGAAGAGAGAAGGAAAGAAGAGAAAATGAGAGGAAAGCCTGTAAAAGAGAAGAGAGAAGTGTAAAAGATGAAAAGCTGCCCGACTCAAAAATGAATGACAGGCTTTGAAGGTGGAAGGTATTGTAATAATGATGAGAGGAGAGAGAGTGTGTGTACATGTGCTCAATATTACATCAAAGGCAGTGTGCAGCCTTCCTTCTTCCAGGGAAATGTAATGATGATGATGATGGTCTGTATGTCTTCAGTATGTCATAAAAGTGTTATTTTTGAAGCCTGTCTGTGTGGAAAAGATAGTGATGGTGGTGGTAGTGGTGCTGTTGGTGATGTTTTTAATTGCTGCTAAATGATGATGATGATGATGATGATGATGATGATAGTGGCTGCTTTTCTCACCTCACATTCCTTTCCCTTCCTTTCGTTTCCTTTCCTTTCCTTTCCATTCCTTCCTTTCCTCTCCCTTCCCTTCCCTCCCCTGCCCTTCCCTTCCCCTATTATCAGTGTTATACCCTCACAGTCAACACATTCAGTAGGTGGGCATAATTCACTGCTTTGAACACTTCACGGTATCACTGTGAAATAAGGCACTGACCTCATATTATTTTCCTCCCTCACACATCCTTGCTCACCTCACCTCACCTCGCCTATCTTTGCACTTTTACAGAATCTCATGACACATACAAGAAACACACACACACACACACACACACACACACACACACACACACACACACACACACACAGTACTCTCTAATGGAACTTGCTGGTGGGGAAATGTGTGAATGTAACTGTGATGGTGTCGGGAGGTTACCATGGTAACACACAGGCACCTCGCACCACACACACACACACACACACACACACACACACACACACACACACACACACACACACACACACACACGTACGCGTATATTGTGGTGGTGTTCCTTCATTTTACCAAGGCCGAGATAGTCGTTTTTTTGCAGCTTATTTCCGGTAGTTCAGTGAAAGAATTAACCTTACAGCTCTACATCATTTCCATACCACTTCTTCGTGACTAGCACCATTCTAGTGTTAACCCCTTGTCACAACGCAAAATTTAAGAAAGAGATTGCAATGTTACGCCAAGTTAGAGTGAACAGGGTATAGTAGTGATGCTGCAACACACGTATATTTGTCCTCTTGTTTACAGGTCAGTCCACACGCAGTCCTTAGGTCACGTCTTCCACAGAACAGGTAACACATGGACAGCCAGCGTAACTAAATGGCAGACCAGAGATGGAGTGAGAGGATGACGCACACAGGGAACAAGATAGAGATGATACTCGCAGATCCATCGAGCTGGTACGGAACAAGCTACCAGCGAAAGCATCTTAGTGGAGACAGGTGAGAGGGGTCCTAATCCTGCAGTGGTGTGTCACAGGCTGATGATAATCATGATAATGATGCTGATGATTATAATACAGCTACTACTGGCGATAGCGGTGAGAATCTAACCTCTGTACGAACTAACAGAAATGGGATGAATATGATGATGATGATGATGATGACTGTGATGTTGAAACTCGTGTACCAGTTAACTAAGCTGGGATTATTGTGATGATGATGATTATGATGAAACTATATACTCGATGAAACAGCTGGGATGATGATAGTGACGATGACAATGATGATGATGATGATGACGATGATGATGATGATGATGATGATGACGATGATGATGATGATGATGATGATGATGATGACAATGATGATGATGATGACAATGATGATGATGATGATGATGATGTGACTCCCGTACAAATTCTACTATTTGATTAGAAGGAAGTGATGAATATGATGATAAAGGTGATGACTCTGATATAACATCTGTTCTACATCTTTTACAGTGTTGGGATGACAGTAACATGCTGCTGACGATGATGATGATGATTAGGACGACGAGGAAGATGATGATGATGATGATTACGACAACGAAGATGAAGACGACAACGACGATGATGACGACGACGACGATGATCTTCAAGTCACTGGCTGAGTCACATCATCCTTTCCTTTTCGTTTAACCTCAAATGTTTTGGTGACTGGGCATGTGTGTGTGTGTGTGTGTGTGTGTGTGTGTGTGTGTGTGTGTGTGTGTGTGTGTGCGCGCGCGCTTGCATATGTTCGTGTATGTGTATCTTGGTTGATGATACCATAGTTATTCAAATGGCAGAATTATTTCCACACATTCATAGTTTTATTTCAAAGGTAAATATTAGGCCAAGAATATAGGACCTTTTACCTATACAATTACGAGACACTTACGCAATATTCTGAAAAGCTTATTACATCCCATAGACCACAGCACAGGGTTCCATAAGTCACTGATCACCGTCTCTTTATGTATCGTTAGGAAGTGGATGAATATGAGTGAAGTAATACATATATTTTGGTCTTTATTTAAAGAGAAGAATTAACCTGACATATTCTTTTTTATTTTATGGATACAACACATGATTTTCTACATTTTATCACAGTAGCTCTAGGACCGGCCCTGCCCGTCTGCTTCTCACTAACCAGTTTCGGATGAGAGGTGTTGTACTCATATAGGCTTTAGAGATTATAGTGAAGCCAAGTTACGTTCCACACATTGTCACACACCATCACCCTCTCACACCACACCATACCATACCACCCTCCCACACCGTATCACACCACACCATACCAATCTCTCACACTACACGACACGAAATCACACTCCCACACAACACAGAACCACCCTCCCACACCACACCACACCACAAAAATTCCTCCTCCCACACCACACCACATAAAACCACCCTCCCACACCACACCACACCACACCACACCACACCACACCACTTATAACCACCCTCCCACACCAAACTACACCACTTATAACCACCCTCCCACACCAAACTACACCACACCACACAACCCTCCACACACCACACCACACAACCCTCCACACACCACACCACACAACCCTACACAAACCACACGACACAATCCCCTCCATACCACACTACACCACACAGCCTCCCCCTATACCACGCTACACCACAAAATCCTCTCACCACACCAAACCAAGGGGATTAAACAAAGGGGTTTGAAGCTCCCGCATCTGGTAATTCTGAGCTTGTTTCCAGGTACCTTCACACACACTCCTCTGGTCACATCTTCCACAGAGCAGGCAACAGATGGACAGGCAGCGTAACTGAATGGCAGGCGAGAGATGGAGTGAGAGGAAGAGGTACACAGGGAACAAGATAGATGAAACTCGCAGATCCACCGATATGGGAAGAGGCTAACAACCAGTGTATCAGAGTGGAGAAAGATGAGAGGGGTCCTAATCCTCCAGTGGCAATGTCAGGGCCTGATGATGATGATGATGATGATGATGATGATATTAATGATGATAAAGATGATATTGATGATGATGATGATATTAATGATGATAAAGATGATATTGATGCTGATGATAATGATGTTGATGCTGATGATAATGATGATTTAACTTCAGTACGAGGTAACAGAGTTGGGATAACGGTGGTGATGATGATGATGATGATGATGATGATTACAGTCATGATAACAATTTTAACGATGATGATGATGATGATTATAGTTATGATAATGATAATAAAGGTAATAATAATAATAATAATAATAATAATAATAATAATAATGAAATTATAATAATGATAATGAAGATACTGATGATGATTTTTGTCTGTAGGTGGACGGACGGACGGAACTGCAAGAACTTGGTCAGCAGTCAAAGATCCACGATTCCCCATCCATCCATGCATCCATCCATCCATCCATCCATCCATCCATCCATGCAGCCATCCAGCTCCCCCTGATGTTAAAAGCTAAGTCAAATTTCTGTGTCATACGCCTTTTGGAAACAGGGCAGTATTTTAGGAAGCACGGGAGTCTTCTCAGTGCCACTTCCTTAGCTATTTAGTTTTGCATAGTACGTCTTAATATTTTCTTGTAAGCTATTAAAGTCGGCTTCATATCGGCAGAGTTTACATCTCTCTCATAAAAGAGGGTGTTGTCGTGTAATGTGCTGATTAAATCGCTAAGGAAGAGATGTAAAGAATTTCCAAAGCAGTTAACAGTATGATCCTGGATGCAAAAAAAAAAAAAAAAAAACAAGCGAAGTTAACTCATATTTTCAAGTTAAGAATAAGATTAATTTTATTTATATTTTGTTAAGGAGAAATTTGTCCAGATTATCACATTAAGGTGCAGTAT
>NW_027643212.1:0-42500 GCF_032717465.1 Coenobita brevimanus | reverse complement strand
CCCCTTACGGGATTAAGGCGTCTGGCTATAGATAAACAGATATAGATAAATACAGTAGATAGATAGGTAGGTGATGATGGTAATATGATAATGATGATGATGATGATGAGAATGGTAATGATAATGGGAATGACGGTGTAAATATTGATGATGATGATTATGATGATGGTGGTATGAGGACGACAACTACGATGATGATGATTATGATGACGATGATGATGATGATGATACTGATGATGATTTTTGTCGGCAGGTGGAAGGACGAAACAGCAGGAACTCTACCATCGGTCCAAGCATCCACGATTCCACATCCACTCATCCGTCCATCCATCCATCCATCCATCCGTCCATCCATCCATCTATCCATCCATCCGTCCAATCTTGCTTGGTGTTAAAAGCTAAGTCTATTTAACTTAAGTAGTACCAATTCTTCTTCATAAGCTTTCCAGCTGTCTGAACAGATCTGCAGTAGCTTTTAACTTCTAGAATAACTCGGTTCTGGTGCTCAGTTTGGTACTTTTATTTTCCTTTTATCAGAACTGGCGCGGCAGATTTTGAGAAAAGTCCCTCAAGTAACTCCTATTATTTTTTTTTACTAGGTTTCTAATGCTGTCCATAGATCCGTTGTGGCTTTAACAGTTTCCTAGACAACACAGTCTTGGCGCTGTTCTCTGCCACTCTATTATACCATGTCATTTAGTGTTCTCGCTCGCTTGCTCTGTACGCTTGCTCGCTTGAACAATAAATCACTGAAGAAAAGGTGGTATAAAGCCCCCTAAGCCGCCACAGTATTATAACCCTCGGTATGCAGTCCGTTCCCTGCGGCCTTGTAACTCTATGTACCCGAAGCTCTTACAAAATAACTCGAAATAATTTTCCTTTCGTAACTATACTCGTTTCACTCTTACTTGGCCGGAGTTGTTGTTGTTCTTCTTGTTACATCTTAGGCTCCTCTGGATGTGAACCCAGTGTTATGTTGAAGGACTGTCTGTGTTGTGGTAGTGTGGTGCAGGAAGTGAGTGGGTGTGCTGTGGTGTGGGGGTGCCACTTTGCAGTATGAACACACGGGATTGTATGTGTGTTATATTTTGTGTTAGTATTGTAGCAGGGAAGGTTGGTGTACTCGTGTCTCTGGGTTCGGTAGTGTCTGAAGGGTGTATGTCTGGTGGTGGCACATGAAGGATGCTGTTTGGTAGAAAGTTTTGGCTGGCTGGGGTGTCTGTGTGTTTATGTATGTGTTTGGTATAGAAAGTTTTGGCTGGCCGGGGTGTCTGTGTGTTTATGTATGTGTTTGGTATATAAAGTTTTGGCTGGCTGGGGTGTTTGCATGTTTATGTATGTGTTTGGTATAGAAAGTTTTGGCTGGCTGGGGTGTCTGTGTGTTTATGTATGTGTTTGGCAGAAAGTTTTGGCTGGCTGGGGTGTTTGTGAGTTTGTGAATGTGTCTGGGAAGTGTAGAGTCGGGTGGAGGAGGGGATATGTTGCAAAGATACTCTGTGTAGTGTTGGGCGGTTGTTCGATTTTGTTTGTGGAGAGGATGACGCAACATAAGGTTACAAAGGTGGGACGGATCTTGAGTTGAAGTGATGAACTGTGTGCCTCTCATATTCACTTGGTCTCTGACTGAAATTAGTTATGTATCTTGGTGTAGGCTGTCAGTACTTGTAGTCTTAGTGTCTTCTGCAATCAAGGTATTGTTTTCTGTTCTTTAAAGCTCCTTCGTGTTTGTGTTGGATATGATTACGGCTCAGCTTGTGCGGCAGTAATTCACGGTTGTTTTAATGTATTACTTATAAGTGGAGGATGGAGTTGGGATGTATATGAGAGAGGGTGTGTGTGAATTAGGGGGAGTGATGCAGAATGACAGGGGACAGGGTGGCATAGAGGCCACTTGTTTGTGGCCACCTCTTACGGGATTAAGTCGTCTGGCTATAGATAGATGGATAGACAGATAGCTTATAGTTTCCATACAGTTTGCCGAGTAGTAGCGATAGTTATCACTAGAATATGATGTTAGTCATGAATGAGTGCTGTGGAAAGAATGTAGGGCTGTAGTATTGTCTACTTCTGCTACTGATCTGCCTGACATTCTGGTATGCTTTAAATAAAACTCTGTGCCAAGTTAAAGAGAAAGGCGTGTATGTTTGTGTAGGAGGAACAAGAGACAAGGAGGTTTTCTGTGGCCTGTTTTCTTTGTGCTTCCTACAAGACACAGTAATAGTTATGACGGGGCATTGGTGGCAAGTTTGTGAGTCAGCACACACTTACGGCCACTCATTATACAAGGTGGTCCATATATTACGCCACCCAGTTCTTGTGTGTTGTGGGCACGGCTCAGTGAACATTACCAGTGTCTACCCTGCATCATTATCTATTTCCCACAACCCTCTTCAGGCTTAGCTTTATAGTATAGTCTTTAATTTAGGTCCACTGATTGCATGGTGGAGAATTCCCATAACCTTTTTTATGCTTAGCTGTATATCATTGTATTGTATAATCTTTTATGTCCACTGATCACACGGCTGAGCAGTAATTTGGTGAAGCGATCAGAATGTCTTAGCTCATCACAAAAGCCGTCCCCACAACACACAAGACTGCAGAGCGCAATATACTTATCACCTATATTAAGTCAAAGCCACAGTTAAAAAGGTAATGAAACAAGACAGAAAATTTAAGTTTTCATTATTAATACTTCAGTACAAAATACATTAACAGAGACAGCAATATAAGTTATGCATTCAAAAGTAGCATTTGTCCACAGAACATCCTGGACTTGCAAGGCAGATCACACCATCACCACCAGGCTTCTCTCGGCAGGTCAGGGCAGATCACCAGCAGCAGCAGCAAGTAATCTCACGGCTGGGGAAGACACGACACCCTGCCGCCACCGCCACCGCCACCACCACCACACCACCAGGCATCTCAGAGTAGGAGAAGACACCACACCACCGTCAGGCTTCTCACGGCAGTGCAGACCAAACTTCAGCAGGGTATGACCAGTGTGGCAAGGAAGCAGCAACAAGGCAGCAGAATTCAGCACGACCTGTGGACCAGATGTGTATTAGTTCAAATCAGTGTTAGCTTTAGTTATTTAATCTTCTATCTATCTCTATCTATTGCCAGACGCCTAAATCCCGTTTGGGGTGGCCACAAACAAATCGACTCCAAGTCGCCCTGTCCCCCTCCATTTCACTGCCCTGCTCCCAGCTCACACCCCCGTCTTTCATATACCTCTCCACCCCATCCCTCCATCTCATCCTCGGCCTCCCCTTCCCTCTTCCCCCCTCCACCTCACTCACATACACTTTCTTCGTCAGTCTTTCACCCTCCATCCTCTCCACATAGCCAAACCACCTCAGTGTGTTCTCATAACGCTTCCTATCACATCCATATCCACACCACAACGCTCCTTTATATCCTCATTCGTCAGCCTGTCTCTCCATGTGACTCCACAGGCTCCTCTTAAATAACTCATTTCCACTGCTCTCACTCTTGACTTGTGTCCTTTAAACAACGTCCAAGCTTCACTTGCATACGTTAGAGTTGGTATCACAATACTGTCATGTAGTAACTTTTTCACTTCCATGCTCACTTCCCTGTTTCTTATCACTGCTTTCAAAGAACCAGCAACCTTTCTTCCCTGCTGTACCCTTTCAAGCACTTCACCCTCCAAACCTCCATCCTTACTCATCACACTACCCAAGTACTCAAACGTACTCACATTTTCCAATTCCTCACCATCCAACCTCGCTGTACATTCACTGACTTCACCTCTCTCAAAGACTATCACTTTACTCTTCCCTACATTCACCTTTAGATTCCGTTTCTTGCACACTCTCCCAAACTCATCCACCAAGCCTTGCAGCTCCCCTTCGTCTTCACCCAACAACACAGTATCATTTGCAAACAACAGTACAGGGAGTTTCCAGACACTATCCTCTTTCACCAGGGCCACTCCAACATCCACTACCCTACCTTGTACCTCTTTTATTACCCCATCCATGTACAGATTGAACAACCATGGAGACATGACACATCCCTGTTTCAACCCAACTTTCAAAGAGAAAAATTCACTTAGTTCACCATCCACACGCACTGCAGCCTTCGCATCATCGTACATACTCTTCACAGCATTCAACAACTTCCCATCTACTCCATATATTCTTAACACTTTCCACAATCCTTGTCTATCCACCCTGTCATATGCTTTCTCCAAATCCATGAAAGCCGCATACAACTTCTTTCCCTTCTCTAGAAACTTTTCCACTCTTAGATCTAAGAATGAATATCTGATCTACACAACCTCTTCCCTTCCTAAAGCCTCCCTGTTCTTCTCCAACTAATTTCTCTGTTCTTTCTCTGACTCTGTCAATAAGTATCCTACCATACACTTTTCCTATTATACTAAGAAGACAAATGCCCCTTTGATTACCACACACTTCTTTTTCCCCTTTTCCTTTGTACAAGGGAATAATTATACCTGACTTCCAATCCTCCGGGACTCTACCTTCCTCCCAGGCCAATCTGCACATCTTCCACATCCATTCTACTACTATCTCTCCCCCATGCTTCAGCATTTCACCACACTCTCCATCAATTCCTGGGGCTTTCCCAGATTTAACTTTCTTCATTGCTTCCACAACTTCTATCCTACTGATTTCTTCCTGTCTTCTCACCTCCCTCCTCCTCCCAGCCATTCCCCAGCCACTTATACTCGCATTACTTCCATCCTGTATGTTCAACAATTCCTTAAAGTGTTCTCTCCATCTGCTCACTTTTTCTCCCTTCTCCACTAGTAATCTACCATTTTTATCTTTCACTCCCCTGCTAACTTCACTTCCACCCTCTCTTACTCTTTTCACCTCTTTCCAGAACATTTTCTTACAGTTCCTCCACTTTACACTCAAATTCCTTCCAAATTCCTCATCCACTCTCTTCTTACTCTCTCTTACTAATCTTTTAACGTCTTTCTTTCTTTCTACATATAACTCTCTCTTCCGCCTCTCAACTTCTTCCACGCCCCTATTTCTCATCCATTCTTTGTATGCTTTCTTATTTTGTGCCACAGCATGTCTCACCTCTTCAGTCCACCACGCCGTTCCTTGCACCCCCCTCCGTCTTCTCTTCCTTCCACACACCACATCACATGCTGTACATATTTCTTCTGTAAATATCCTACACACACCTTCCACGTCTCCCATCTGCTCCAATTCATCTTTGCCCAATCTTTCCTCCACTTCTCTCTTATACTCTGCCTTTTTCTCATCCTCTTGTAACCTTTCCACTCTCCTTGCAACTACTCCTTCCTCTCGTCTTTCCCTTCTTCTATTCCTCCATCTTACTTGAATCCTAATTCTGGCCACCACCAAGTAGTGGTCAGAAAGGCCACTCCCCCAACCTCTATACACTCTTGCATCCTTTACACATCTTCGCATCCTTTCATCCACACACACATAATCAATCATTGCCTTCCTTTCATTCAGTTCACCACCCACCCTTCTCATCACTCGCCATGTATACCTGTGGATCATTTTATGCCTGAAGAGGGTATTGGCTATCACCAACCCCCTCCCAGCACAAATGTCCACTAACGCACTCCCATTCTCATCTATCTCAGCAGGCACACCCCACTCACCAACTATTCCATCCACCTTCACATTCCCAACTTTACCATTCATATCACCAATCAAAAACACTCTCTCATTCCTTCCAAACTTTTCCATGCACACTTCCACATTTGTCCAGAACTCTTCTCTCACTCTTCTAGCACGATCTTGCGTTGGTGCATACACACACACAGTCGCCCACATTTGTATTCCAACATTCAACTTTACCCACACAATCCTTGACCTAACTGATCCATACTGTCTTATGCTACTCCTCCATCTTTTACTCACAACTATACATACTCCTTCCTTTGCCCTCTCATTCTCACCTACTCCTGCAATACCCCATCCATACTCCCATTCTCTCACACTTCTCCTCTCCATTTTGTTTCAGTTATTCCACATACATCCACTTTCGCACCCTCAAGCACCTGGACAATCTCTCTCTCTTTCACCAATATTTTATCCAAATTTCCCATACAGGGTCTTGCATGAAATGTTTGACAAACTTCAGAAAGTTGTTCTTGGGGCAATTTTGAGTTAAGAATTGCTGCATCAACCTGGGCTAATTTCTCGTCTATTATGCTCAGGTTCTGTTGGGAATGGCAGCAGATTAGAGACTGGTATCGCAAAATTTTATCCCCTGCCACCACCACCAGGCCGTTTATTTTTAAATCCCCTTGTAAAACTGTAGAGATATATCGGCAGGACAGTAAATAGTGATCCTACTCTGGTACTCTGTATGGAATTTCAGAGAGAGAGATGATGATGCCACTGATTCATGGGGTTATCTTTAATTTAACAAGAAACACGTTACTTACCTCTCTATTCAGTTTGCACGAAAATTAATGTTTAAAAGACTGATAATATATTCACGGAATTTTCTTCTTAAATTTAGTAAGTAAATATTTAATTTGAAGTGTGACGTCACTGGTGCATTATGGGAGCAACGTTGAGAGATGCTGGAGATGAGTGAAGATTTTATTCTTTACGGTGTTAGTCTACTTCTTATTATGGTAATTCTTATGCCCATGTGTTTATCAGTGTTTGCTGTCATTATCGAGAGGTGTAGTCGGCTGATGTAAGTTGTAATTATTAGCTATAAGGATGATATACGGCGGTGTGTATCTCCAGGTGACCAAGATGTCCCTTTAAACTCGAGTAAGCAGTGCTACTTAAATCCCCCGATATTCACACCATCTGTTTAGGTTTTAAGGTCGAATGTGATCCTGTACATGGGCAGGCATAGTAGGTTAATTGGCTGGAAAAAATGAAGGGATGTGTGTAAAAACTGTAATGGGTAGTTTGTTTACATCGGGGATCTAAACTCCGCGAGTCCCTTTAACTCTTGCAATCCCGGTGATGCCCTTTTCAGTTTATTCATAGTGCCAGAAGGCAATTTTATTCAACTTACGCAGTCTCTGCTATTGCAAGAGTTCAGTGAGGCTGTGCCTAACCCCTACATTTCCAGAAGTCTATACAAAGCTAAATATAATCATGAGATGGCATAAAAAAAAAAAAAAAAAAAAAAAAAAACTGCTCTGTGAGTTAAACTAGTGAAGACTGAAGGTATTAACATGTGTAGGAGAGACAATGGATAAAGCCTGATTGGAGATATAGTATATTGAACTGGAAGGACTGCATACCTTACATCCTTCATTAACCATTGCTGCTACCTTTAAATAAGAATTATCATACTGAAGGTAATTACTAGCAGCCTTCATTAACATATTACTGTACTGTAATTAGGAGAGAGGTTTCATAAGTTGATTGGAAGTCAGGAGAGAGCAGGAATATACCATTACTGTTGAGGGGGATGAATTTGTGTGTAGGCTATGATATGGGAAGCATATCTCAGAATATGGATGTACAAGGTTAATCATATCTTGTATAGTACTTACACTTTCAGATTTGATAGCTTTTCCTTTTGTAATCTTTACTGAATGATGCAATCAGTTCATGATTACACATTATATAATCTCAGACTTCATCTGTGTCATTGTAGTTGGCTCACCTTGACAAATTTTAGTCCTTCTGCTGCTTAGTTCCTATATCTAAGTGGCAGAATAAGACAGTATTATGGTCTTGCATCCTCCCCATAGATCTTCATTGTGATTTGCATGATAATCTAGTCTTTATCTCTAGAAACAGCTCAGCATTCAAGGTGGAGAGATGCCAGGTTTTTGTCAGTTTAGGGTGGACATGTAGTCTATATGGTTTGTCTTTATTGTTTTATGTATTCATTATTATTATTATTTTTTACTGTGGATCAAGTTTAGCGATTCATCTCTTCCGTTTATAAACCGGTACAACAGATAGGCTTTCATTCTCAATCTCACAGAAGGTATAACCAATGAGTACTGTAATGTCTTCCTGTGCAGTGTATATTTTGTCATTTGTACTCTCATTATAAGTTTCATTAAAGAATTTGTATCATATGTTTAGTTTCTGTGTCACTCAGTGTGTTAAGTTTATGTAATATATGGTTAATCGTTTAAGTTCTGCCGTTGGATAGCAGTCTAAGTTGCAGTTTTTACTTTCTCCCTTTATATAAGTAGCAACTGCTCTAAATTCTTTCCATAGCACTTGTTCATGATTAGCATTAAACTGCAGGCTTAGGTATTCCAAGTAGCTCAGGAAATTTCGAGATATCTCCTCCTAAAGCGACATTAATAGGTACATGATAATTTAGTTTAGTCTGTGCATGTTGTTCAATTTCCCATTTTTTGTAATGTAAAGAAATAAAATACAGTAGAGGTTTTAGCCGCTACCCTCATGGGGCCGCAGTAGCATGGTCAGCATAGTGCTGGCTTGCTAACCAGGAAGACCCGGGTTCAAGTCCCGGTGTGATAGAGGTTTCTTTAAAATGTGGCTGAGGGAAGTTTGCGTAGCAGGCTTTCCTTAAAACCACAAGGCCCCATAGTTACACTTAGCTCACACACACCAAGACACACACACTACTACATACATACACACACTACTACATACATACACACATCAAGACGCACACACAGACTACTACATACATACACACATCGACACACACACACACTACTACACACATCAAGACACGTACACAGCCACCTTCATATAGTAGACACACCACACACACACAAGACACGTACATAGCCACAGCCACCTTCACACAGTAGACACACCACACACACACACACAGAAGGTGGGACAGACACACCACAGGCAGTCAGAGAGAGAGGTATATACAAAACACGGAGTGAGAGAGGAGGGGGTACAAAACACGCAGTGAGAGAGGAGGGGGTTTTATTGAAAAGTCCAATTTTGGTATACCTCCTGTGGCAAAATTGATACAGCCCCCCCTTTAATATTTTTTGGATATTTTCATCTAGTGCCCCCCAGGCCCCAGACCCACTCGGCTGAACCAAATTGTCTGGCGTCAGCTGGAACATGATATACCAGAGTTATGCCGGTCATGCGGGGGTTAATGGTGACAGTGTAGTAACTGTCAGGCTCCTATAACTCACTCAGCCGAACAAAATCGTCTGTCAGCTGGAATGGAATACTAGAGTTGTCCCAAGCACCAGAGGTTTAAGAATCTTAACCCCCTGAGTGATGCTCGGGACAACTCGAGTACCCCATTTCAGCTGACTCAGACGATTTTATTCGACTGAGTGAGTCATAGGAGCCTGACAGTGTCAATACCGTCACCATTAACCCCCTCACGACCGACATCACTCTAGCATCATGTTCCAGCTGACGCCAGACAATATGGTTGAACCAAATTGTCTGGCCTCAGCTGGAACTTGATATACCAGAGTTATGCCGGTCATGTGGGGGTTAATGGTGACAGTGTAGTAACTGTCAGGCTCCTGACTCACTCAGCCGAACAAAATCGTCTGTCAGCTGGAATGGAATACTAGAGTTGTCCCAAGCACCAGAGGTTTAAGAATCTTAACCCCCTGAGTGATGCTCGGGACAACTCTAGTACCCCATTTCAGCTGACACAGACGATTTTATTCGACTGAGTGAGTCATAGGAGTCTGACAGTGTCAATACCGTCACCATTAACCCCCTCACGACCGACATAACTCTTGCATCATGTTCCAGCTGACGCCAGACAATTTGGTTCAGCCGAGAGAGGATCCTAGGATCCTGAGACACTATAACATCACAAACAAAATACAAAATGCCTTCCCTCCATCTTGAACGTACTATAATTCATTTACATTAAGTAAGCTCGTATTTTCGTATTTTTGCAGCTTATTTCATGTATCTTAGTTAAAAGAAAAAAATACTACGAGCCGGTGAATAAAACCAACACTTGTAGACGAAGAATATAATTACCAAACAGTTTCGGTGGACACTGCCACCATCTTCAGTGGTCAAGATAGTGAGAGGGAGTGACATACTGATCATACAAGGGTTCCTTTTTATGCGTGTGTGTGTGTGGAAGGGTGGGGTAAAGGTGAAGTGGGGTGGGGTAGATTGTAAGCGAGGATTAACCCAAGGGGGATTTTGGGGGGGACATTACCGGACAGGTCAGGTGTAATTCCTATCTGACCTGTCCGGTAATGTCCCCCCCAAAATCCCCCATGGGTTAATCCCTCACAATCTACCCCACCCCACCTCACCTTTACCCCACCCTTCCACACACACACGCATAAAAAGGAACCCTTGTATGGTCATTATGTAACTCCCTCTCGCTATCTTGACCACTGAAGATGGTGGCAGTGTCCACCGAAACTGTTTGGTAATTATATTCTTCGTCTACAAGTGTGGGTTTTATTCACCGTCTTTGATTATCACGCAAGAGTGATTCATCCAGCCAATACTACGAGCTCTTTTCATAGCCCTTCTTCGTGACTAGCATCGTATTCTAGTTATCTATAGTTACAACTGAGCATTCAAGTTGGAGGGATCACAACTTTAAGCAATTACAGTAAACAAACAAACAAAAAGCAAGTGTCGTCCTCTTGACCTCTCGTCGTCGCAGGAATGCAGCTGTGGCGCCATCTTGTGCGTGGAATGCGTGAAGTGCAGGCTCTTGAGTGGAAGGAGCACGGAGCCACGGGAGACTTAATAATATTCGCTAGTCAGCCAGTCTAGAAGCCTGGGACATTTGCCTGAAATAATAATAATAATAATAGAAATAACAACAAAACCACTCATATACATAATTCAATATCTTAGTCACTCGATCTGTCCATTCCGCCTCTTCAGTACGAGACGCATTTCTGTAAGCTATTTTTTCTAACATGGGAGGTTCGATACGTTTGATTGAGCCTATCCATAAGACTCCTAAAGCTGAGTAAATGCCTCTGAAAGTTGCAAAATATAAAATATAAAACGTCTATATGATATAAAAACCTTTGTTCACCTCCAGGACTCGATTTGTGGCGCCTAGAACAAGTGCTGACGTCATGTTTACACTTTGCTACCTTTCGAAGATTTCCTGGAGCTTAAAGAAACCCTCTCGGGATGGTGGGACAGACACAATAACCCCTTCAGACAGAGAATGACTTAGTTACTTTGTTCTAGGTAACCGGACGATTTTATTCAGCTTAGGAGATCCCCTCGTAGTGAAGGGGTTGATGGTGACTGTATCTAACACCTCCAGTACGAAATTTCTCCAGAGTTGAAGAAAATCGTCTGGAGGAAGAAAGATGAATATGGAAAAAAGTGTTAATGTGGACATTGAGTTAGATAAGACTGGTTTGGTTAAGGTAGGGTAGGGATGGGACGGTTGTGGCAGGGTGGGGTAGCGTTGGGTCCGTTATGGCCGGGTGGGGTAAGGTTGGGTTAGTTTTGGCAGGGCGGCGTAGGATTGGGCCGATTTTGGCAGGGTGGGGTAGGACTGGGTCGGTTTTGGCAGGGTGGGGTAGCGTTGGGTCGGTTTTGGCAGGGTGGGGTAGCGTTGGGTCGGTTTTGGCAGGGTGGGGTAGGATTGAGTTTTTTGGGGCGGGTGGGGTAAGGTTGGGTCGGTTTTGGCAGGGTGGGGTAGGGTTGGATCGGCTTTGGCGGGGTGGGGTAGGGTTGGGTCAGTTTTCTCAGGGTGAGGTAGGATTGTGTCGGTTATGACAGAGTATTGAATAGGTTTTGGTTGGTTTTGGCAGCATGGGTTAGGATTTGGTCGGTTTTGGCAGAGTGGGGTTTGATTGGGTCGGTTTTTGCAGGGTGAGGTTGGATTGGGTCGGTTTTTGCAGGGTGAGGTAGGATTGGGTCGGTTTGGACAGGGTGTTAGGACTCCATATTATAATTACAAATCATAATAGTTCCGTCATATCCAACGCCTATTTCACTCAGTTATACTACACTGTCTCATCAGATTTGGGGGGTTCTTCTCTACGATTTTTGTTCTTCCCCGCTTAGTTCAGTCCTTTAGTTCATTCATGACCCTTGGCTTTCCTTTTTATTTTTTTTATGTGGTGGAGCGCACGTGCACGAGGCTTGACCACCATTAGTCCAGAATATTTAAGGGTAGGCCACCAAGCTACGCCCTGGTAACGTCTACACGTCAAAACATCTGTCCACCTCTGGGACTTGAACCGCGGAGCGCTGGACGCAGAGCTCCCGGTCTGCGGATGTCACTCTTACACTTTGCTAGCTTCTGACGATATCCAACAGCTGCAGAAAACCCTCTTAGGATGACGGGACAGAATCATTTAACGCTTCAGACCAAGAACGATTTATTTACTTTGTCCTAGCTGACCGCACGATTTTATTCAACTTAGGAGATCCCCTGACAGAGAAGGGGTTGATGCTGGCTGTATCTAACCCCTCAAATTCAAAATTCCTCTCCAGAGCTGAAGAAAATCGTCTGGAGAAAGAATGAAGAAAACTAAAGAAAGTGTTAGATTTAAAAATGAGTTAGATAAGATTGGTTTGGTTAGGGCAGGGTAGGGTTGGGTCGGTTATGCCAGGGTGGGGTAGGGTTGGGTCGGTTTTGGCAGGGTGGGGTAGGACTGGGATAGTTTTGGCAGGGTGGGGTAGGACTTGGATGGTTTTTGCAGGGTGGGGTAGGATTGGGTCTTTATGGCAGGGTGGGGTAGGGATGGGTCGGTCTTGGCAGGGTGGGGTAGGGATGGGTCGGTCTTGGCAGGGTGGGGTAGGGACGGGTCGGTCTTGGCAGGGTGGGGTAGGGACGGGTCGGTCTTGGCAGGGTGGGGTAGGGACGGGTCGGTCTTGGCAGGGTGGGGTAGGGACGGGTCGGTCTTGGCAGGGTGGGGTAGGAATGGGTCGGTCTTGGTAGGGTGGGGTAAGATCGGGTCGGTTTTGGCAGGATGGGGTCGGATTGGGTCGGATATTGCAGGGTGGGGTAAGATCGGGTCGGTTTTGACAGGGTGGGGTAGGATCGGGTCGGTTTTGACAGGGTGGGGTAGGGATGGGTCGGTTTTGGCAGGGTGGGGTAGGATTGGGTCGGTCTTGGCAGGGTAGGGTAAGATCGGGTCGGATTTGGCAGGGTGGGGTAGGGATGGGTCGGTCTTGGCAGGGTGGGGTAGGGATGGGTCGGTCTTGGCAGGGTGGGGTAGAGATGGGTCGGTCTTGGCGGGGTGGGGTAGAGATGGGTCGGTTTTGGCAGGGTGGAGTAGGACTGGGTTGGTTTTGGCAGGGTGGGGTAGGATTGTGTCGGTCTTGACAGGGTGGGGTAAGGTTGGGTTGGTTTTGGCAGTATGTGGTAGGGATGGGTCGAGTTGCGTCTGGGAGGGTAGGATAGGTTATGGCAGGGTAAGATAGGGCTGGGTGGTGGTGGACTGGGTAGGGTAGGGCTGGGTAGGGTAGGGTAGGGTGAATCAGGGTAGTGTAGGGTACAGAAGAGAGGTGGGTATAACTGCCGTCTAGTTCCGTCATATCCAACGCCTATTTCACTCAGTTATACTACAGTCTCATCAAATTTAGGGCGATCTTCTCTACGATTTTTGTTCTTCCCCGCTTAGTTCAGTCCTTTAGTTCATTCATGACCCTTGGCTTTCCTTTTTATTTTTTTTTTTATGTGGTGGAGCGAAGGGGCACGAGGCTAGACCACCATTAGTCCAGAATATTAAAGGGTAGGCCACCAAGCTACGCCCTGGTAACGTCTACATGTCAAAACATCTGTCCACCTCTGGGACTTGAACCGCGGAGCGCTGGACGCAGAGCTCTCGGTTTGCGGATGTCACTTTTACTCTTTGCTAGCTTCTGACGATATCTTACAGCTTAAGAAAACCCTCTTAGGATGACGGGACAGAATCATTTAATCTTTCAAGCCGAGAACAACTTATTTACATTGTCCTAGCTGACCGCATGATTTTATTCAGCTTAGGAGATCCCCTGATAGAGATGGGGTTGATGATGGCAGTATTTAACCCTTCCAGTTCGAAATTTCTCTCTACTGTAGAGGTGAAGAAAATCATCCGAAGGTAGAGAGAAGAAAACAGGAAAAGTAATGTAGTGGTGAAAGGGCTGTACAGGGGAGGGGAGGTTAAAGTAGGGTAGAGTTGGGTCGGCAATGGCAGGGTAGGGTAGGGTAGGCTGAGGTAGGCTAGTGTAGGGTTGAGAAGAGTAGGGTAGGGTAAATTGAACTGAATAAATATATACAATAAAATCTGGCGATACAACAACCAGGGTCATATGCCACCGGACGACAACGAGAATAAAAGCACTCGAAAAGATGAAATACACACACACACACACACACAAAATACAATTCATAATTAAAACAAGAAAAACACTAAGACACTAAGAACACTAAAACCACTGTATACTAAATTTTACACGATAGTGCAGCTGCCTACACCAAGCAAAGGTTTCCCCCTCCACCACAACAAGTATCCTCTCCAAGTACCAACAGAAGACTACAATCCCTCTCCTGCCCGGTGCTCAGAGAAGTAACGATGGCGCAATTCCCCAACAGTGGACACCAATAGCAAAAGCCGAAGAGTCAGGGGGACGAAGCATTCCACACAGAAAGTAGGAGGAGAGTCCTCCATTGAAAATCAATGAGAGAACCAGGAATGGCCCATTCGGAGCCAGCATAAAGCCGTCTCCCACCTGCATTCAGACCTCGGCAAATGAAGGGGCCCGTTTACCCACAAATATCACACATTTTGTTGGCCCCCACCGCATCCCACCTACTCTGCCAGTGGAAGCAAACAGTGAGTGGTTAGATGAATATCACTGAGCGAGGCAGGGGAGAGGTGAGGATGGGCGAGAGGCAGCAGCCTTTGCCAGAGCGTCAGCATGCTCATTACCCACAATGGTACAAAACCACAAAGCAGTCCCTAGCAAGCTTAGCCATTTTAAAACACTGTAGACAACAAAAGAGGATTGGACGGGAAAACACAAAATGGAGATCGGCAGAGTCGCTAAAAACTGTATAACAAACAGGAGGGAAGCTAAATATCAATATGACTGCGAGTAAAATAGCAGTAAGTTCTGCGATAAAAGTAGATACGATGGGGGGAAGACTCCTACCACGAATGAAATCGGGAAATATAACACCCAAGCCTGTCCCCTCATGGGATTTCAATCCATCAGTACATACGAGAATCGAGACACTGTGAGAGGAAGCATGTTCTAAAAAAATAGCAAAGAGCCGCCTGTGAGGAAAGAAAGGCCCCTCTCTCAGGAAAGTAAACACACGGTTGCACCCCTGAGAGGAGCCAGGGAGCCATCCTTGGTACACGCACAGGACAAACAAGAAAGGTTGGAACATCCACATCCCCCATGGCAGCCTTCACCCTGTACCCAAACGGATGTGGATAGCGAGGATACGGGGAGGCAGACATTCCCTCCGGAACAGAGCCAAGAAAATCTTCCTGAACTTTAGCAAAGACGGTGACACTAAGGACACTAGTTTGAGGCACTCCCTCCTCTTGAGGATATGAGGGAAACAAGGTGGCACCAATACGGAAAAATTCCATAATCAGTAAAGACAACCTACCGCGCAAACCAAGATGGTGACCTGCAATACCTGGCTTGTGAAACGGTAGGACAACAGCCCCCCGCCAAGAAGCAGGAGTGGACGAATCTCTCCAAATTCTACTTATAAGACTCAGGAGGAAGGACACTGCTTCATCATCCATGTACCTCAGCACAGACAGAGGGATGTTGTAAGTCTCTCCGCCCCCAGAACGGATGTCCAACACCTTAATTTCCTCCACCTCCCTAAGCCTGGCAAAAACCGAAGAACGAGTATCCCTACAGGAGACCTCAGCGGTAGGATAGGGTAGGGAACGCTAGGGCAGGGTAGGCTGGGGTAGGGTAGTGTAGGGCAGAGAAAAGTAGGTTAGGATGGGTTGGTTTAGGCTAAAGTAGGACAGAATAGGAGAGGGGTAAAATGTGCCTAGTCCAGGAACGAAAAATATATCAGTTATCCATGTAACTAGCGTTTTCTATTTCGGTAGATTATTTTCTTGTCTGCCTAAAGTATCGTGATGTACAAACAATGAGATTAGATATCGAAACTGTAAGATGCGAATTAGTTACAAAGACGGTATTTTGTTTTGGCTAAAGTTACATCGATACGTTCAGCTAAGAGCAACTCGGCAGAACTGAACAGTATATGACGTGCTAGATGAACACTGTGACCAGTAAATATATATGTATATATACTTCAGCATACAGTAAGCGATTTTATGTTAACTGAAGAGAAGCCACCACAGCTAATGGGTTAAGTTTACACACACACACACACACGTTGCGAAAAGTTTCACTGACGAAGTGGGTGGTTACTGTCCCCCTTGAGCAAGGGGACTGGTGTGTGCGTGTGTGGTCACAGCCTTGCCCTTAGATCGGACTATATGAGCTCTCAGCTCCCTTCCGGGAGGGTAAAAGCTGACGATCACGACCTTCAAGTGATCCTGACCGACCCGGTGAATTACACACGCGCGCGCACACACACACACACACACACACACACACACACACACACACACACACACACACACACACACACCATTACTTGCAACTGGCTGGCCTATCATACAGCCATATCCTATATTCATTAAGTACAGCACATCTTACATTTATGTATTATTTAAAAAAAAAAAAAAAAAAAAAAAAAAAAAAAAGATGGTTATATAATACAGAACTGGGAAATATGATGATGATGATGATGATGATGAGAGGGGAGTAAACAGGGTGAGATGAGGAGAATGAGAGATGGATGGACATAACAGTGAATGTATTATGTATATTAACCTGACAAATGTCGAAGTAAGCTGGTAAGGGTGAGGTAATATGGAGCCTGACCCTACCGTGACGCCATATAATTATTGATTTATCCACCGATAGATCTATCTATCTATCTATAGCCCGACGCCCTAATCCCGCAAAGACTGGCCGCAGACAAAACGCCTCCAAGTCGCTCTGTCACCCACCATTTGACTACCCTCCCCCAACTCACCCCCCCCCTCCCTCATATACCTCTCAACTCCATTCCTTCACCTCATCCTCGGTCTACCCCTCCCTCTCCCTCCCTCCACCTCACCTACATACACCCTCTTACTCAGTCTTTCATTCTCCATTCTCTCCACATGTCCAAACCACCTCAGTGTATTTCTCCTAATCTTCTCAACCACATCCACATCCACCCCACAACGTTCCTTCACTTCTTCATTCGTCAACCTGTCCCTCCATGTCACTCCACACGCTCCTCTCAAGTAACTCATTTCCACTGCTCTCAATCTTGACTTGTTCCCCTCTTGCAAAGTTCACGCCTCGCTTCCATACGTCAGGGTAGGGATCACAATACTATCATGCAGTGACTTCTTAACTTCCATACTCACCTCCCTATTTCTCATCACTGCTTTCAGCGAACCAACAGCCTTCCTTCCCTGCTGTACCCTTTCACGCACTTCATCCCCCAAAGGTCCATCCTTACTCATCACACTACCCAAATACTTGAATGCACTCACACTCTCCATATCCTCACCATCCAAACTCACTGCACACTCTGTGACTTCATTCCTCTCAAACACCATAATTTTACTTTTGTTTACGTTAACTTTCAGCTTCCTCCTCCTACACACTGTCCCAAATTCATTCACCAAACCTTGCAACTCCCATTCATCTTCACTCAACAATACTGTATCATCAGCAAACAGTAACACCGGAATCTTCCAAATCTCACCCTCATTCATTAGAGCCACCCCCACATTCACTGCCCTAGCCTGCACCTCCTTTACAACCCCATCCATGTATATATTAAATAGCCATGGAGACATCACACAACCCTGTTTCAGTCCCACACAGAGATAAAAAAATTCACTCAGCTCACCATCCATTCGCACCGTAGCCCTAGCTCCTTCGTACATAAGCTTCACAGCATTCAACAATTTCCTCTCCACATCCACTGCCCTAGCCTGCACCTCCTTTACAACCCCATCCATGTATATATTAAATAGCCATGGAGACATCACACAACCCTGTTTCAGTCCCACACTGAGATAAAAAAATTCACTCAGCTCACCATCCATTCGCACCGTAGCCCTAGCTCCTTCGTACATAAGCTTCACAGCATTCAACAATTTCCTCTCCACCCCATATATTCTTAATACCTTCCACATACCTTGCCTATCTATTCTGTCATAAGCTATCTCCAAGTCCATGAAGGCAGCATACACATTCTTTCCCTTCTCTAGATACTTCTCCACTAAACATCTTAGAACAATTATCTGATCTACACACCCTTTCCCTTCCTAAATCCCCCTTGTTCTTCTCCAACTAGCTCCTCTGTCATATGCCTAACCCTATCAATGAGTATTCTACCATACATTTTACCAGTCACACTAAGAAGGCAAATACCCCTATGGTTACCACATACTTCTCTCTCCCCTTTTCCTTTGTATAAAGGAACAATTATACCTGATTTCCAGTCCTCTGGAACCCTTCCATCTTCCCAAGCCAATCTACACAACTTGCATATCCATTCCACAACAATCTCACCCCCATACCTCAGCATTTCACCACACACTTCATCAATCCCTGGGGCCTTTCCCATCTTGATCTTCTTCATTGCTTCCACTACTTCCGCCCTACTGATCTCTTCCTCCCTGCTCTCATCTCTCCTTCTCCCAGCCATTCCCCAACCACTTATACTCGCACTGTTGTCACCCTCTATATTCAACAAATCCTCAAAGTGCTCCTTCCATCTCCTCACTGTAGTGGAAGGGTTAATGTAATGTGTGTGTGTGTGGGTGTGTGTGTGTGTGTGTGTGTGTGTGTGTGTGTGTGAGAGAGAGAGAGAGGTGGGGGAGTTGATGAAATAATGTGGAAAAATACTACGTGTCTTGTAATCACTCACCTGCATTGCCAAAATTCTATCTCTTGAGCATTCTTACTTGGTGTGCATCTCCCCCTGCCTTCGACCTCCATTTTTCTAACGCTGTGTGTCCAGGTACAGCATGGTCTTGACGTTGGCTTGCTTGTTTGACTATCTTGCGTTGGTGTTCAGCCTTTGGTTCCTTCTCTCTGAAAAATGAAATAGTGTTAGTATATTGTATTGCTGGCACTTACTGTTAGGAATTTGGCGGAGAGGAACACGCAGAGAACATCAGGAAAAAGGTAATGAAAATAAAAAAGATAAGAAAACTGTGTAAATAAATGAGGGAAACCTGTCATAGAGGTATCCAGGAAAAATGGCCTTGGGTTCATTCTTCCTTGCATGAAAAAAATACACAGAAATAATAGACTCCTTCAATACTTCGTCTTAATTTAGTCCTTAATCTTAAAACTATGAGACCAAAGGAGAATTAAAGACCTCAGTTTTTGACGGTCACTAATGTAAGACTACTCGTCTCTCCACCTAACTCACATACACTCTCTTATACTCCTTTCACTCTAACTTGTCCTAATATTACTGTCTCTGTCTTCAGTTCTGAGCTGTAGCAATACGAATACCAGAATATGACGCGTAAAATAAATAAATAAATAACAAACATCATGGTAAGAACGTACGTAGAACCGTAGTACTGTATTATATTTTCCTGCCACTGAGCTACATGAAATAAGCTACAAAGGGACGAAAACCTGGGCCAAGTTAAGGTGGAAGAACTATAGGTAATCTCTCAGTCTTCATTCCACATGGCCAAACCATCTCAAGGTACCTCTCCCAACACCCTCCAACGCATCCACATCAACACCACAACGCATCTTTACTTTTTCAGATTAATACAGACGATTTGGCGCAGCGGCGAGAACTCGTAGCTATCAAAGAACGAATGAACAGTATCCTCGCTTACCCTTCTGTACCTCAAGAAGACGCGGAAGCTGTTTACACACTATAATTCTATCACCGAGTTAATATACACACAGCACCTGCGACCTCCCCCTTTCTCGGTTAGAGGGTGACTGATGGGATTCGGAGCTTCAAGGGTTCACAGAGTTCCAGTTCGAGACAGAAGACTCATTTCAATCATGCTCGGTAACATTTGCTTTACTGTATATTTCATTTTAACTATACTCTTTTCACTTATGTGTTATATACTTAAACATTATCATTATCTATACATTAACCACTTCACTTTGAGAACGTCTCTTTGCCTCTGTTCATATTACTGTCAGACGATTTTAATTATCTAGAGTAAAACCTGTCGAGAATGATCGCTTATAGCATCATCATCCATTAACCTCTACGTAAGATGCGCCTTTTTAATTATATCTGCCACCAAGTCTCAAGATAAATATATATTTTTTTATTATGACATGCATATTAACATCTGACTGCCAGAATATATCTCAGCTGAATGAAATAATCTTAGTAAGTATTTAGGTGCGTTTACACTACCCATAAGATCCTCTCAGTATCCCACACATCATCTTAGCTCATCATCATCATCATCATCTTATCACCGTTATTATTAGATTACCCATCATATGACTACAACATGTGTGCCCATGCGTGTATTACTGCATGTGTATGCAGATATACGATGTGTGAGTTAGAGAAAGACCAGAGGGATTGGTTGGAGAAGAACAGGGAGGCTTTAGGAAGGGAAGAGGTTGTGTAGATCAGGGCCGCTATTAATGAAAACTTCTAGGAGTACTTCTAAAATTATTACTAAATGTGGTTGTAGATGAGAGTTGCTTCTAAAAGTTCCTCCTAGGAGGACTCGTAGTAGTAATTTCGCTCCTACCATGAAGTGTTACCAACACAAAGAATCTATCTATCTATCTTTTGCCAGACGCCTCAATCCCGTTTGGGGTGGCCACAAACAAATCGCCTCCAAGTCGCCCTGTCCCCCGCCATTTCACTCCCCTGCTCCCAACTCACACCCCCCTCTCTCATATACCTCTCCATCCCATCCCTCCATCTCATCCTCAGCCTCCCCCTCCCTCTTCCCCCCTCCACCTCACTCACATACACTCTCTTCGTCAGTCTTTCACCCTCCATCCTCTCCACATGGCCAAACCACCTCAGTGTGTTCCTCATAACGCTTCCTATCACATCCACACCACAACGCTCCTTTATATCCTCATTCGTCAGCCTGTCTCTCCATGTGACTCCACAGGCTCCTCTTAAATAACTCATTTCCACTGCTCTCACTCTTGACTTGTGTCCTTCCAACAACGTCCAAGCTTCACTTCCATTCGTTAGAGTTGGTATCACAATACTGTCATGTAGTAACCTTTTCACTTCCATGCTCATTTCCCTGTTTCTTATCACTGCTTTCAAAGAACCAGCAACCTTTCTTCCCTGCTGTACCCTTTCAAGCACTTCACCCTTCAAACCTCCATCCTTACTCATCACACTACCCAAGTACTTAAACGTACTCACATTTTCCAATTCCTCACCATCCAACCTCGCTGTACATTCACTGACTTCACCTCTCTCAAAGACCATCACTTTACTCTTCCCTACATTCACCTTTAGATTCCGTTTCTTACACACTCTCCCAAACTCATCCACCAAGCCTTGCAGCTCCCCTTCGTCTTCACTCAACAACACAGTATCATCTGCAAACAGTACAGGGAGTTTCCAAACACTATCCTCTCACCAGGGCCACTCCAACATCCACTACCCTACCTTGTACCTCTTTTATTACCCCATCCACGAATAGATTGAACAACCATGGAGACATGACAAATCCCTGTTTCAAACCAACCTCCAAAGAGAAAAATTCACTTAGTTCACCATCCACACGCACTGCAGCCTTCGCACCATCGTACATACTCTTCACAGCATTCAACAACTTCCCATCTACTCCATATATTCTTAACACTTTCCACAATCCTTGTCTATCCACCCTGTCATATGCTTTCTCCAAATCCATGAAAGCCGCATACAACTTCTTTCCCTTCTCTAGAAACTTTTCCATTAAAGATCTAAGAAAAAATATCTGATCTACACAACCTCATCCCTTCCTAAAGCCTCCCTGTTCTTCTCCAACTAATTTCTCTGTTCTTTCTCTAACTCTGTCAATAAGTATCCTACCATACACTTTTCCTATTATGCTAAGAAGACAAATGCCCCTATGATTACCACACACTTCTTTTTCCCCTTTTCCTTTGTACAAGGGAATAATTATACCTGACTTCCAATCCTCCGGGACTCTACCTTCCTCCCAGGCCAATCTGCACATCTTCCACAGCCAGTCTACTACTATCTCTCCCCCATGTTTCAGCATTTCACCACACACTCCATCAATTCCTGGGGCTTTCCCCAATTTAACTTTCTTCATTGCTTCCACAACTTCTATCCTACTGATTTCTTCCTGTCTTCTCATCTCCCTCCTTCTCCCAGCCATTCCCCAGCCACTTAAACTCGCATTACTTCCATCCTGTATGTTCAACAATTCCTTAAAGTGTTCTCTCCATCTGCTCAGTCTTTCTCTCTTCTCCACTAGTCTACCATTTTTATCTTTCACTCCCCTGTTAACCTCACTCCCACCCTGTCTTACTCTCTTCACCTCTTTCCAGAACATTTTCTTACAGTCCCTCCACTTTACACTCAAATTCCTTCCAAATTCCTCATCCACTCTCTTCTTACTCTCTCTTACTAATCTTTTCACCTCTCTTTTTCCCCATATAACTCTCTCTTCCGCCTTTCATCTTCTTCCAAGCCCCTACTTCTCATCCATTCATTGTATGCTTTCTTCTTTTGTGCCACAGCCTGTCTCACCTCTTCAGTCCACCATGCTGTTCCTTGAAACCCCCTCCGTCTTCTCTTCCTCCCACACACCACATCACATGCTGTACATATTTCTTCTGTGAATATCACATACGGTACAGTACAATAAATAAAATTGTCCTGTATTGACCTAATGTATTTTTTATAACCATATTAATGATTTTAGGAAGTTTAAAATGGAGGTATACAAAAATTTTGCACCACATGGGGGTAAAAAGTGGACATTGGACAAGGGTGCGGAGGGAAATAAGGGTTTTCAAGAGTCCCTCTAACGCAATATTTGCCTAACATGAGGTCACTGTGGACGCAAATACCCATGTTAAGTGAGAAGAGACTGTGTATATATCTGTATCTATCTATCTATCTATTGCCAGATGCCACAATCCCGTAAGGGGTGGCCATTTGACTTTGAGTTATTTGTTTTATGGGGAGGGGCACTAATCCTCCACCAACCCACTTGTTGACACGTAGGGAGTGGTGGTTTCAGAAGGGTCAAGACGAGTGGCACATGTTGCGTCAGTTCGAGTATTATCGCCGTCTCGATAACTGGTGAAAGCTGAAGCAGTGCAGAAAAAGCATGATTAAATATTGCCTGTATGGTCAATATCATGAGCAGCTGGAGGTGGTGATACAACAGACCCAGCAGCGACTGATGCAGGTGAGGCAGAGGCAACTGCGTCAGGGGGATAGGCAGCTTCAACTGCGGGACAAATGGCAGCAGAGAACAGACGAACTGCAGCAACAGCAGCAGCAGCAAGAAGAGGAATGACTGCAAAGCGACGATCAGAGACGAGAACAACAGGAGTGGGAACTGGAGATACTGTGGGGCTCGAGTGACGACGAAGATTAGATGATGCCATTGTGACAAACGTGTTTCGTTACAGAGACGGTAACAATGACAGTGGTCCAATGAAAAATATGAGTGACATTGCAGTGATAATAACCACGATGATGAGAGCCATGGTGGTGGCAATTGCACAGAGAGATGATGAAAATGATGGACAGAGAAATAACGGTGAAACGACGATGAGAGTGACGATAATAATGATGACAAAATGAAATGACCCTCATGATGATGAAATTGTGGGATGGGTGAGAGGGAAACTGGGTAGGACGGACCAAGGCTGACAAATAATTATGTAGTGAGGGAGTGAAAGCTAACGCTGCTGTCATATTGTCTGACTGAATATAAACATAAAAGAAATAAACTGACGAACTATAACTAAGTAAAAAAACAAAAACTGCTACCAAATGAGTGATATAACGTGTCAGTAATATCGTCAAATGTTACTTATATTTCCATCTGGCCTGGTAGCCCCCCCTGGGGAAGGGGGATAGAATACTTCCCCAGTATTCCCTGCTTGTCATAAGAGGCGACTAAAAGGGACACTTTTATCTACATTCTTTTTGCTCTCTTTCTTTCCCTTGTACTTTGTCTGTACAAACCCTCTGCATTTTACTTTAATTTAGTTAATTTCCTCTCTCCACTGTCTGGTTCCTGCGAGTCACTGACATTGGCTCCAGGGTAAAATATTTTTCTGCCTAAGAAATCTTGATGAACTCTGGTGACGAAGCAATGGCCCTCAGTTCCGTGCAGCCCTTAAGTGGGCAGGGGGTGCTAAGAATCCCACGGTGTAAAAATAAGTTTATACATCCAAAAAGAACCTTAAGAATAGGAAACTGGAATGTTCGAACTCTCAATCAGGCTGGTAAAATGGAAGAGCTTATTTCAGTGTTCAAGGAATACAAGATGGATATTTGTGCTCTTACAGAAATGAGGTTGCTTGGAGTTGATAAAATGAATTTGGAAGATGGTATTACTATGTTGGTTTCTGGTAGGAGTGATGGAAATCATTACCAAGGAGTAGGCTTACTGCTGAGTAGAGATGCTTGCAAGGCACTATGTGAGTTTGAACCAATTAATGAGCGCTTGCTTTATGCTCGTTTAAAATCTGACCATGGTAATATCAGTATGCTTGTAGGGTACGCTCTGACAAATGAGGCTGCTGATGAAATGAAGGATGACTTTTATGAGAAGCTGCAGGATGTAGTGAACAGAGTGGCAAGACATGATGTTTTAGTTTGCACTGGTGATTTTAATGCGATTGTTGGCAGTAGCAGGGATGGCTTTGAAGATTGTATGGGTAAGGAGGGTGTTGGTGAAAGAAACGAAAATGGGGTGCGACTTGGAAGCTTTTGTTTGGCAAATGACCTTACAATTGGTGGAACTATCTTTGAGCATAGAAAAATACTTAAGACTACTTGGATTTCACCATGTGGTAAATATTGTAACCAGACTGACCACACTGAAATTAGCAGAAGGCATAGGAGTTATCTGCAAGATGTTTGCGTAAGGATCATAAAAAATTAGGCGTATAAAGTGTGCAGTACAGTATTTGAATAATGCTTAACACTGAGTACACCACACGGCATGCAAGGTACAAGCCACACCTCCAATTCCCACCCATGATTCATCTCCTGCCAGTGAAGACAATCAGGAGGATAATTCACTGATCCTTGACGATGACCCTGAAGATAATGGGTAATGATTTTAAAGGATTTGCTCTGAAGGATCTTCTTCTTCATCTTCATCTTCTTCTTCTTGTGGTTAGGGTCATGGCCAAAACAATGCCCCAGTGCCCTTCCAATGCTAACCGTTTAAGGGGGTATCACACGGTACCTGAAATCATGGTTTGCCGATGGAACGCGTTCCTAGGTTGCTGGAACCAGGCACAAACCGTATCACACACGTTCCTCGAACGCTGCCGACGGTCAGCAAAAATGTAAACAAAGCACACAGTAGTCTGTCCCACCTTTTCACACGAGTCACACATATCAGATGCAACATGGCTTTCTTGAATTTGCTGAGGGGAGACTGATTGCTGCATTGGCTCTTGCAGTGGTCACACTTGAGAAGAAAGAAGTGGCGGCAGTCAAAACCACAAGAAGGCGGCTCCGCAGCCATCTTCTCATGACGAGGGAATGACCTTATTTGTTCAATGAGGGCGATTTCAGCTGCCCTTTTCCATACTATCTGCCCAGAAGCCATCATATCTGCAGTGTTGAATGAACGGTGAGATACATACAATACTCCTCACCCAGCGTGGTGTGCTGTATCCACTCTCCATTGTAAACAACAATTATCGACATCGTTATTTCACCCGTGAATGATATAAAAGGTTATTCAAGCTTTCATAATTCAATCAATCATTTCCTGTGGCACCCTCGGGGATGCATAGGGCCTCGATGAACTCACACCACCACATCCTATCTTGTGCTAACTCCTCAAGATCTCCCCAACACTCATCTCCAGCTTCCCGTCTCATTGTCCTCACCCACGTCTCTTTTGGCCTTCCTCTACCTCTCCTACCAAGTGCCACCCACCCTGGTGTACCTCGTACTATTCCCTGTCTCCTATACACATGTCCTAGCCACTTCCATCGTGAGAATCTAACATATTCATCGATCGGCTGCACTCCCGTTATTTCTCTAATTCTACTATTTGGTATCCTTTCCCACCACTTAACTCCTAATATTCTTCTAAGTGCTTTGTTTTCAAACACCAAGAATTTATTTTCCATAGTCACTGTGCTGTACCAAGACTCGTGTCCATAAATTAAGATACTCCTAACCATTACCTTATAAAGTTTGATTTTTGTATGCACAGAAAAATTGTTATTATTCCAAATATTTTTAAGCATTCCCATTGCCTGATTAGCCTTCTTTAACCTTTCCTCGTATTCAAAGTTCAAAGAACCATCTATCTATCTATTGCCAGACGCCTCAATCCCATTTGGGGTGGCCACAAACAAATCGCCTCCAAGTCGCCCTGTCCCCCGCCATTTCACTGCCCTGCTCCCAACTCACCCCCCCCTCTCTCATATACCTCTCCACCCCATCCCTCCATCTCATCCTCGGCCTCCCCCTCCCTCTTCCCCCCTCCACCTCACTCACATACACTCTCTTCGTCAGTCTTTCGCCCTCCATCCTCTCCACATGGCCAAACCACCTCAGTGTGTTCCTCATAACGCTTCCTATCACATCCACATCCACACCACAACGCTCCTTTATATCCTCATTCGTCAGCCTGTCTCTCCACGTGACTCCACAGGCTCCTCTTAAATAACTCATTTCCACTGCTCTCACTCTTGACTTGTGTCCTTCCAACAATGTCCAAGCTTCACTTCCGTACGTTAGAGTTGGTATCACAATACTGTCATGTAGTAACTTTTTCACTTCCATGCTCACTTCCCTGTTTCTTATCACTGCTTTCAAGGAACCAGCAACCTTTCTTCCCTGCTGTACCCTTTCAAGCACTTCACACTCCAAACCTCCATCCTTACTCATCACACTACCCAAATACTTAAACGTACTCACATTTTCCAATTCCTCACCATCTAACCTTGCTGTACATTCACTAACTTCACCTCTCTCAAAGACCATCACTTTACTCTTCCCTACATTCACCTTTAGGTTCCGTTTCTTACACACTCTCTCAAACTCATCCACCAAGCCTTGCAGCTCCCCTTCGTCTTCACTCAACAACACAGTATCATCTGCAAACAACAGTACAGGGAGTTTCCAAACACTATCCTCTCTCACCAGGGCCACTCCAACATCCACTACCCTACCTTGTACCTCTTTTATTACCCCATCCATGTACAGATTGAACAACCATGGAGACATGACACATCCTTGTTTCAAACCAACTTTCAAAGAGAAAAATTCACTTAGTTCACCATCCACACGCACTGCAGCCTTCGCACCATCGTACATACTCTTCACAGCATTCAACAACTTCCCATCTACTCCATATATTCTTAACACTTTCCACAATCCTTGTCTATCCACCCTGTCATATGCTTTCTCCAAATCCATGAAAGCCGCATACAATTTCTTTCCCTTCTCTAGAAACTTTTCCACTAAAGATCTAAGAATGAATATCTGATCTACACAACCTCTTCCCTTCCTAAAGCCTCCCTGTTCTTCTCCAACTAATTTCTCTGTTCTTTCTCTAACTCTGTCTATAAGTATCCTACCATACACTTTTCCTATTATACTAAGAAGACAAATGCCCCTATGATTACCACACACTTCTTTTTCCCCTTTTCCTTTGTACAAGGGAATAATTATACCTGACTTCCAATCCTCCGGGACTCTACCTTCCTCCCAGGCCAATCTGCACATCTTCCACATCCATTCTACTACTATCTCTCCCCCATGCTTCAGCATTTCACCACACACTCCATCCTTGGCTAAATAAGTACCTAAATATTTAAACCTATCAACTTGCTTTACAACCATACCTCCAATTACACATTCCTGTGCATTTTCCATATTCATATTGATTATTTCAGTTTTTCCACAATTAATAACCAAACCCACCTTGCGACCTTCACTCACCAAACAGTCCAACACTCTCTGCATCTCTTCTGGCCCATCACAAATCAAAACTATATCATCTGCATAATCTAAATCCAAAAGTTTCCTGTTCTCTCCCCAAAGTATACCTGCACCGGTTTCTGTTCCAACGCGTTTCATAATGTAATCAATGACCAATATAAATAGTAAAGGCGATAGAACACCACCTTGAATTACTCCGGACTTGACTTCAAACGAATCACTCAGACAACCATCAACCATCACTTTACAAAATGTGTCCTCATGCATGTTCATAATGACCCTCACAAACTCCTCTGGTATTCCATAATGTCTCATGATCTTCCCCATAGTCTCTCTCGAAACACTATCAAAAGCCTTTTCAAAATCAACAAAACAAAGACTTAACGGTACTCTCATTTCATTAACTTGCTGCATCAAATGCCTAACTATAAAGATCTGATCATTGCAACCACGTCCCTTTCTAAAACCAGCCTGTTCATCCCTCAGAATACCCTCAACCACCGGCTCCAACCTATTTAACAACACTCTACTGAAAACTTTCAAAGCTATCGGTGACAAAGAGATTCCCCTCCAATTACCACATTCACTCAGGTCTCCCTTCTTGGAACTTTAACAATTACACCATTCTTCCAAAATGATGGTAGTAACCCCGTCACCCATATCTTATTGAACAGCTTGGTCAAGATCATTATTAATCTATCCCCCTCCACTTTAAACATTTCCGGAAATAAACCATCCTCCCCTGGTGCCTTACTATTCTTTAACTGTTTTACTGCTTTCTCCACTTCTGCAAGCCTCAACTCTCCTGTTTCTATATTTAAATCTTCCTGAGCAGACGGTATATCCTCTTCTGGTGGTATTGGTCTATTAAGAACTGTCTCAAAATGCTCTTTCCATCTATTTTTAATATCTCCATCTTTGGTCAATAAATTTCCTTCACTGTCTCTAACTGGTATTTCCTTGCGTTTACCTGCATTACCACTCAGTTCTCTAATCGATTCATATGCTATTCTTTGACTCTGTCCATCATTTTTGTTTATTAAGATTTCAGTCTCTGCAACCTTTTCATCCACACATCTTCTTTTATCTCTCCTAGCTAACCTTCTTACTTCTGAATTCAAACTCCAGTACGCAGCTCTTGCTAATTCAATCTCTCATTCATCAACGCATTGCATCTCACTCCTCAATTTAGCCTCACCTCTCTTTTTTATCATATCCCACGTTTCCTCTGATATCCATTTCTTTCTCCTGAATCTATGTCTCCTTCCAATCGTACATTCAGCAGTCTCATGCAAAACTTTGTTCACATCCTCCCACATCTCATCTACACTTCTCTCCCCCTCTTCCAACGTTTCCAACACCAAAAACCTATTTCTGCATTCTAATCTGAATTCCTCCTTTTCTTCTTCCCTTCTAAGCTTAACAATATCATATCTACCAACACCAGAGTTTTCCTTCTTCTGATTTTTAAGTTTAAACCTTATTTTTGCAATGCTGAGTTGATGGTCACTACCAATATCCGCTCCCCATTTAACATGAACATCAAGCAGAGAACTTCTATGCCTCCTACTGATAGCGATGTGATCAATCTGATTTTTGTATTTTCCACACGGCGACACCCAAGTTGTCTTGTGTATATTGCAATGCTGAAAGAGTGTGCCCCCGATGACTAAGTCATTTGCTAGACAGAAGCTTCCAAACCTCACTCCGTTTTCACTCATCCTACTACCAACTCCCATCTTACCCATACATGCCTCAAATCCCTCATTTGAACAGCCCATTACTGCATTATAAGTCTCCAAGGCAGATCAAAACATCATGTCTAGGTACCCTTCCTACTCCTTCTTGCAACTTTTCATAAAATGTGCCTTTCCTTTCATCGAGTGCATCATTAGTAGGTGCATAACACACAAACAGACTGATGTTGCAATGATTTGATTTAAACCGTGCGTATAACAATCGCTCATCTATAGGATCCCACTCACATAAAGCCTTATTTGCCTTACAACCCAGCAACAATCCTACTCCCTGATAATGCATTCCGTCCTGTCAGCCTGATATCAATAAACGTATACCATCCTCCAAATCCAACTTATCGACTCCAGTCAATCTAGTTTTTGTCAGAGCACAAATATCAAGTCCGTAATTTTGAAAAACCTTCACTAACTCATCGATTTTACCGTCATGATTTAGCGTTCTCACATTCCAGTTACCAATTTTAATTGTATTTTTTGCATTAACAAAGGAATTAGATTGTAATTGAGGCAACCGTGAGATTCTTAGCACCCCCTGCCCATTTAAGGGCTGCACGGGACTGGGGGCCATTATTGTTCTTTCAGAGTCCATCAAGGTTTCTTTGGCTAACTTCCTGAACACCTCGCCATTGTGTTGCAGTCGCAGTAGGCAGCTAACTTGCCTGATTGCCCACACCCGAAAGACCCAGCTATGCTGTAGCCAGTCACGTACCGGCATGCTTCCCAGCCACTTCACTCTCAAGGAGTTCCTCTGCCTGAGAAAGCAACCACCCCCCTGCTCCCGAGGGCTTTTGATCTGTGTAGGTAGAGGGCAATCACTCCCTCACTAGCCATATATAGTGTAACAAAACATTAAGAAGACTTACCGTAACTGATTTTGTCATCATGTGCCTGGCTTCAGGATGGAGCAGAGCAGGAGGCAAAGCAGGAAGCAGACGATTCTGGGTGTCAAAATCATCTTCTCCAAAGGAAGGACCAACAACTGAAAATAAAGTCTGTGCTGTACACATTATTTGTTTTCGTTTTTCAAGGCTCCAACATGCTTGCATGTGTCAGCCTTGGTCACCTAATGGCGGCTCTCCACGCTGCACGATAAATTGCAGCCTCCCTGTTCAGTCTCTTAACCATAAGGTCACACCTAATGACCTCGTCCCATGTCTTTCTCGGTCTACCCCTCATAACCCCACCCCCAATATTAACATTTCTCACCTTCCTCACCCAATTATCATCCCCCATCCTCTCCACATGTCCAAACCACCTCAATCTACCTCTTCTCATCACAACACCAATACACTCCAGTCCCATCCTACCTCTCAACTCTTCCATTGTAAACCCAGCCCCTCCAGGCCTTGGACGCAGGGATGCACTGCACATCCACCTAATCATTGTCATTTCTGTACGTCTGAGCCGGCAAATATCTTCCTCCTTCACTGCCCAGGTCTCACTGACATACAGCATTACACTCCTAACACATGCTGCATACAAAGACCCCTTAGCACGTAGGGAGAGCCCTCTCAATGTCAGGAGAGGCAAGAGCTCCCTGAACTTCTTCCATATTAAATAACCTTCCAACTCTAATCCACTCATTAAGCAATTCTGCCAGTGATAAAACCTTCCTACTTCAGTGGATCCTTTCTCACCCAGTCTTCAGGTGCAGTTCCTGGTAAAGAGACCTTTGGGCCCTGGTGCTAATAAGGACTCCAGAAAGTACGCTGGAGAGAATTTCCCCCCACAATATTGACTAAGTGACGGTGTATTTTTACTACAAAACTTAGGGAAACATTAAAAATTCACCCCTATTTCTACTGTACACTTTAGGATGTCTTAAATATATCACCAAGCCTCTAAATCTCCCCGAACTTCTACGTAACATTGGCAAGTACCTAAACGTAACCTAACCTTTCGATGTCAACAGTACCAGGGTTCAACATCCTTTCCATAGGCCTTCATTATTAGCACCATATTTTACTGATCATGATCCTCAACATTCAAGATGGAGAGATGGCAAGTTTACGCCTAGATAAAATAAACTGAGCATAGCTGATGTCTAATGGGTTACGGCACTGCAGTAGGATGAGGCCCGTGAGAGCTTATATCTGAGAGACAGTTAAGGTTTACTTATTCCAGTGCCATTTAAGAGTAAACGAGTCTGGTCATCCTTGCCCTAACCTCTCTGTGGCAGGGAACAAAAATATACGGTACACAATGTGTATCCTGCATGTCCAGCTTATTTCAAGTGTTGGTGGCAAGTAATAGACACTCTAGGAGGGAATTATAACTTTTAAAAAATAAACAAAATACTGCAGTATAGCCTCCAAGTTCTTCATTCAGCTCGCTCGGGTATCAGAGAAAATGTTTTGTGCCAGAAATCTTCGGCAGGAATGGATGTGAACCGAATTCAGTTTTGCCCACGAAATCTTCCATGGTTTCGTGGGCGGTTACCACAATTTCTTCGGCAAATCATGATTTCAGGTACCATGTGATACCCCCTTTAGGGCCTCACGTTATATGCGGGAGAGCTGCCTTGATTTTCAGATGAAGTCAGGCGTGCACCGTACGACCTGTAACTGAGGGTTCCCGGGACCTCCTCCCAGGAGGGTGTGGAGAGACGAATTAAAAACTCCCAGAGATGCCAAACGATCCTGCAAAAGTGTGTGGAGGGAGTGGAACCTTGGGCACCATAACATGAAATGTCCTATTGTTTCTTCAACCTGAGGACACCTTTTGGAACCAAGGGTGCTCTATCATACCCAAATGGTGCAGGTGACTTGCTAGGCCTGTGTGGCCCAACTGTAATATGGCGATGGCTACATCAACGTCCCTACAAGGATGGCGTGTCCAAGGGTGTTCAGAGGAGTCAGAAAAAAAACGCCCCAGATGGGAGGCAGGTAGAATGGTTGCAAGGTTCGCATGCCAGTATGATATGCAGGAGCTGTGTGCAAGATTAGGGAATGCAGTGCTGTCTGGTGTCACATAGACATTTGTACTGGAGGTCAGTGCTCTCTTTGTTGCTGCATCTGCAATGTCATTGGCACAGATGTCTACATGCGAGAGAACCCATTGAAGGCGTAGGTGCCAGGGAGGAGTAAAAAGCAAAAGGAGGTGCTCCATAACAACATGGACAATACTGACATGAGTCACAGGACGATCTGAGAGAAGAAGGGTAACTGAGGACTGTGAGTCGGTGTATAAAACCACCAGTTGATGCTGGAGGAAAGTCTGGACATACTTAAGGGCCTGGAGAATGGCTATGAATTCTGCAGTTAGGACATCATACCGCCCGCTGAACGACCAGGTTTGGCATATGGAAAGATGTGCAAAATAGGCCGCTGAGGCAAAGTAAGATGGAGAGGAGTGAGACCCATCCGTGTCAATTCTCAAGGAGTCCTTATAAACAGAGGAGTCCATGCTATTAAAGAGCTGCCATGCCAAGACTGCATCTGGTGACTTATTGAACGGTACTGGGAGAGAGAGGGAGACATGTGGAGACATATCCATCCAAGGGGGGACTGGGGGGAGAGGGGCCACTGTGGAAGGCCTGGGTCGATCGAGAGACAGGGTGTGGCAGGCCTGGATGCTAAGGATAATGTACGGTAACCTCACTCGTGGCCAAGCTGGGGGCTGACGAATGACTGTGGAGAGGCAGTAGAGAGAGAAGACCGAGTGGATGGAGGGAAGGGCCGAAATGCGGTGGAGCAGCCGACTGTCCAGTTCCATGCAGTAGATGGAGAGGGGTAGCACCCCAGACTCCGCATGAAGCGAAATAATTGAGGTGAACTTGAAGACACCTAGGGCAAGGTGAAGTAACGTGTTCTGGACAACATACAACTTTTTTAGGTGGGTCTGGGCAGCCAATCCGTAAAGGGTGGTACCATATGAGATCTTACTGTGAATCAAGGCCAGATACAGGCGGAAGCCAGTGTTTTGATCAGCAACCCAGTACTCCTGCAACACACTTCATTATGTCCAGGCGCCTAAGGCATGCTGATCAAAGATGGTCAATGTGGGGGGCCAGGTGAGACAGGAACTATCCAGGTGGAGGCCCAGAAGCTTGTCCCGAGTCCAAAGAGTGAGAGGTTTTCTGGCAAGCTGAATTATGGGCATTTGAGGGGAGTCTCCGATGGCCAAAGCACACAAAGAGCACCTTTGGGTGAATTGGCTGTTAGTGCCCAATCTGCAGCCAAGGTGAAAAAGGCATCCACAGTCTGTTGGAGGTGATGTTGGGCCTGCCATAATGAGGCAACACTGCACAGGATGGAGTCATCATCTGCATACACTAAGATGGATATGCCAAGAGGATGAGGGAGGTCATACTTTAATACATTATAAAGTAGGGGACTGAGGCATGATCCCTGTGGTACTCCCTGCCTGACTGGGGTAAGGCAGGAGAACGTACCCCCAAGGGAAACACGAAAGGATTGCTCCCCCAAACAACTTTGTACCCAAGCCATTGCCAAGCCTGTGACACATAAGACAGCACAACTTGTACAGTATCCCGTCATGGAAGGCAGAATCAAAAGCCCCCTGGAGATCCACGAAGGCTGCCAGGAATATCTGCTGATGACAGAATGCCTGGTGGAAATGATGCTCAAACTGGAGGAGGACATCAGATGTCCCCCTCCCTGGGCGGAATCCACACTGTACCTCAGACAGGCGGTGGTCGTGCTCCAGCCACCAGGAGAGCCAACGGCACACCATCCTCTCAAGCACCTTCCCAACACTGGATAGCAATGCTATTGGCCTGTATGAAGCCAGAGAAGAGGGGTCCCTCCCCGGCTTGGGGAAGGGGAGGAGGTTTGAGGTTTTCCAGCATGATGGGAAGATCCCTGACGCCCAGCTGTTATTAAATATGTCTAAGCGCAACATCTGAGGGTGGACAGAGATATGAATAAAAAACTCATTGGGTACTAAATCTGGGCCACATGCTTTCTTTGGTGGTAAGGTCCTCAAAGCAGAGGAGAGTTCTGCTTGGGTAAAAAGGGAGGCTAAGCCTGCTGGTGGGGTTGGCGGGAGGAGATGCCTGCCTGAGTGACCCTAAGTAAGTGCTGGAGACCTGGAAGTAGAGCTGGGGAACCAAATCAAGACCCAAAGACGGCAGCCTTGTCTTGGAAGCCTACCAGAAGGTTACCTTCCTCCACCAGAGGATACTGCGGGGTGGTAGGGCGACCCTTCATTGCTCGAATGAGGGACCAGGTTCAAGATGGTGAGCTAGAGAATGACAAGGTTGAGCAGAAAACAGACCAGGCAGCACAGCGAGCTTGGTTAAGACTCCGCTTGCCTTCTGCATCCCTACTGTGTGAATGTCTCAGTGACGATGGCAGGGACACCACCAGGCATTCCAAGAAATCCTCCTAGCCCGGACAACCCTGGTGCAGTCCTCTGTCCACCAAGGAACCGTGACAGTGCCTAGGGGACGTGTGGAGTACCTGCGGATGGTGGCCTCACTTGCTGCAATCACAGAGGATGTAAAGCCTGTCACACGGTCATCTTAGGGCCCTCCAGGCAGAGCCCCAGTGTTATCAAGGGCTGCCATAAAGGAGGACCAGGACCCTTGTGTGAGGATCCAGTGTGGACGAAGTGGGGCAGATCAGGGTGGGGAAAGGTCAGGGACATCTAAGATAACTGGAAGGTGGTTTGATCCGAAATATGGGCCAGTCCAGATGGCTGAGCCACCAAAAACAGGATCGCCCACATATAAATCAAGTGTGGATTGCAGGCCTGAGTGTGCGTCGATATGGGTCTCATACCCCATCGGGGTGAGCAGGGTGAAACAACTGCTCCCTAATAGAAACTGGAAAAGGGAAGTTTCCAACCAATTGCCAGAACCCAGGGCCAAGAGAGAATCCCAATGGGGGTGTCTGGTGTTGAAATTACCCAGGAGGAAGCAAGGTGAAGGGAGCTGGTCTTGATAGGCCGAGAGTTCTTCCAGGCCTATTTCCTGCATGGGTCGTAGCAAACCGCCAAAGGGATCCATCCTTTCACGAAGGATAGGCGGACTGCAAGAACTCCTAACATTCCTCAAAGGGGGCCAGGTCAGTTGCAGAACCGAGGTAGGCATGTCCTCCCTGACCGCGACAGCTAGATTGCCTGCGACACCCTGATGATCAGCACGATACACAGCAAAACCCTGCAGCGACAGATGAAGATGTGGAGACAATCAAGTCTCACAGGGGCCAATAACATCTGGAACGAGGTCAGCTACTGTCTGTGTGAAATTGTTAGTTTTCCAAAGATGGGATCTGGCATTCCAGAGGATTAATCTGGGTAGAGGTGGATGAGCCATCACTGGGGCAAGAGTTGGGAGAGAAGCCAGGGCAGGAGGCTGACACGTATGTCCATAAAGGACTGTCCATTTTTGTACATGGACAGGGCTGTTAACAGAAGGTCCACAAAGAATTGTGAAGAATGGGCACCTGTGGGATTGGCACATAGGGAAGTATGGGAGGTTGTCCTTGGTACCGGCTGATGTGGAGGAGCAGGAGATTCACCAGGTGTGGGGCCTGTCTCAGGAGTACTAGGGGAGGCAGTGTGGGATGTATTTGGAGCTGAGGCAGGAGTTGTGACCAGAGATGAGGTGGAACTGCCTGACTGTATGCCAGGCTGGATGGAAGGAGCTACGGAGTCTTGTGCAGCATGTGGGGAAGAGGTCTGTGTTGGGTGGGAGCGATGATGACGGGACTTGGATGGAGGGGCAGGGAGGAGCAGCACCGCAGACTGGGAGGTTGGGTGGGAGGACACAACAACCATTTGGTCCACTTGGTTCAGTAGCAGACTTGCCACCAGATGCTCCAGCAAGATCGTCCAATGCTGAAACGCAGTTACTAACTACTGCAGCATATGTTAGACCTTCCTGGACAGGCCCAGAAGTCCGACTGGGAGCAGTAGGTGTTGTCAAGGGGTTAGAGCTGTGAGGAGTGCTTCCGTATGGATTGAGGGCACGCAGACAGGTGTTGACATTAGACAGAGTCGATGGGTCAGCTCTGACAGCATCATGGATAGCAAGTGCCTTCTGGTAGACTGGACATGTGCGGGAGACAACTTGGTATGCACCACCGCAGAAAAAGCAGTAGGGGTCATTTGTGCATTGAACACCCAATGGGGATTTGCGTGGGTGGAACCTGCTGCAACGAGAGCATCAAACTTTATTTTCACATAATATTGCACCATGCCCAAATCAATGGCACGTACAGTATGTCATGATGGGAAAAATGTAAGTCTGTACAGAGTAGTACAAGTGGCCAAATATGATCTGCTCCGGCAGGGGGCCCCCGAATGTTAGCCGTACCATCCTGGCTGCCAATGTGGCCTCAGCACCAGGAGGGCGGACTGTGAGGCGAGTGACTTCCACTAGCTGAACAGAACAGCTGCTGAGGCAACAAAGATGACATCAAAGTTCCTCCGCCGTGACATCAGGGGTAATAGACCCAGTTTTCCCATATGATAACTGGCCACTGAATGAGCCAACCAGCACCTTACTGGCCAGTGCCCTAGCTGGGTGAGGGACTCAGGTGGTAAAGTCATTTTGGTCACATCAGCTGGAAAGACACATAACCTACTAGCTGACCCTTTACCCAAAACCCTGAGTGACCCATCTGTACAATACTAACCTCATGAAGATTGCTGATGAAGGCCGACAACCTGTGGGGATTTATAAAAACGGGGATATATTCAGTCGACCTTGCTATGTAGATGAGGCTCCTTGGTTCACTGGTGACACTGCCGTCTGGGGAGGAAGGCCATATCCACTTTTCCAGGGCACCACCCTCGTCACTGGGGGTGGAGGCCATCCTCACCCTCTTACCAGGGGCAGCGACCTCCCCGGCGGCAGGGGCGAGGTCCATATTGATGTCCTGAGTGGCAAGGCCGGTCATGGAAGTTTCCATGCCAGGCCAAACACCTGGCCATTACACTCACTTTGTTATTACACTGTGACACTGTGGTTTTACTGCAAAGTGCCCAAAGCAAGCTGGTTGTGATGGTATGGATGAGATGGGTTGAGCACCCGAGAATAATCCTGTAAGGGGTGGTTGCTTGTTTTCAAGGTATAGTAGTTGTTTTACAGGGAGGGGCATTAACCCTCTGCCAACCCACTTGTTGACACATAGGGAAAACATATGGGTTGGTTCTGTGGTTACCACCCAGCGTTGTAAATGGTTTCCTGGCTTACTGGAAAAACCATTGAGCTTGTCACTTAATGTAAAGCCAGCTGAAAAGGAAAGAAGAGTAAAAAGTGTCAGGAAAGACGTGAGAAATAGGAAGAGAGGAGGGCAGACACAGAAAAATAATAATGAAGCTAAACGAAGAAGTGGGCAGCACTACAACAAGTGAATGGATGATGGAAATAGGAAGAGAGGAGGGCAGACACAGAAAAATAATAACAAAGGGAAGAAGTAGGCAGCACTACATCAAGTGAATGGACGAAGAAAATAGGAAGAGAGGAGGGCAGACACAGAAAAAAGTAAAATAATATAAAGGTGAAGGAAGAAGCTGGCCGCACTACATTAAATGAGTGGATGATGGTAGCCACCACCTACAACCTAAGAAAGTAAATCAGGGTCTTGGTGAAGGGATGGGACAACTGAAGGAAATCCCGGGTTAACAAACGATGAATATTTTATGAGAGGGAGTAAGAGTCATAACTGTGCACTTCATTTATGACACAAATTCTGGGGAAATAACATAATGATACAAAGGGCATTACAATACGCTGATTCAGACCCAAGGCCAATTCATTCCCAACTCATTCCATTGAGTTAGTTTGGGTTAAGCTGGGTTAGGGTTGGTTAGGCTATGTTAGGTTAGGCTGTTAGGTAAGGTTAGGTTAAGCTAGGTTAGGTCTGGTTAGGCTATGTTCAGTTTGGCTAAGTTAGATTAAGCTATGTTAGGTTAGGTTAAGCTAGGTTAGGGTTGGTTAAGCTAGGTTAGGGTTGGTTAGGCTATGTTAGGTTAGATTAAGTTAGGTTAGGTTAAATTATGTTACTTTAGGTTGTATAATTAATATATAAAAACTAATGCATTTGGTGGTAGGTGCTACTGACCATCATCCACTCACTTGATGGAGTGCTGCCTACTTTTTCCTTCACCTTCATTATTCTTTTTCTGAGTCTGTCCTCCTCTCTTCCTACTTCTTACCATCATCCACTCACTTGATGTAGTGCTGGCTACTTCTTCCTTCACCTTCACCATTCCTTTTCTGTGTCTGTCTCCTCTAGTCTATTTCTTACCATCATCCACTCAGTTGATGTAGTTCTTCTTCCTTCACCTTTTTCATTCCTTTTCTGTGTCTGTCCTCCTCTCTTCCAATTTCTCCCACCTTTCCTGTCTATCAATCTATCTATCTATAGCCCGACGCCCTAATCCAGGAGAGGGTGGCTGCAGACAAAACGCCTCCAAGTCGCTCTGTCACCCACCATTTGACTACCCTCCCCCCAACTCACCCCCCCCTCCCTCATATACCTCTTAACTCCATCCCTCCACCTCATCCTCGGTCTCCCTCTCCCTCCCTCCACCTCACCTACATACACCCTCTTAGTCAGTCTTTCATTCTCCATTCTCTCCACATGTCCAAACCGCCTCAGTGTGTTTCTCCTAATCTTATCAACCACATTCACAGGTACTAGAGCCCCCTGAGGGGCCGGGGGGGTTTGCGGTGGTTTGGCCCAAATGCTGTCCTCCTCTTCTCTTTGACAGCCTCTGGGGGGTAGACCCCAAGGCGAAGACGCCACCGCTCCAGGTCTACAACACACAGCTGCATGCACGGCCTCCTGACAACCACCCTTCTGAATCCTATCTTCCTCGTGAGGACAGGGTCCACCTGGCCAGGCTGAGATGTGGGCAAACATCCAGCCCTCTTAAGCTACCAGAAGAGGCTGGATGACTCCGTCGCTGATGCCTGTTCAGGATGCAACACAGCACCCCATACTATTAAGCACATTATGGAAGACTGCATTGCACACAATCACATAAGCCAACAACACAACATACACTCTTTGAGAGCTCTGTGGGAAAGACCGGTCTCGGCCGTGGCCTTCCTAAGGGACTCGGGGCTGCTAGGCCAGACTGCCTAGGGAACAACTACTACTACTACTACCACATCCACATCCACCCCACAACATTCCTTCACTTCTTCATTCGTCACATGCTGCACAAGACTCCGTAGCTCCTTCCATCCAGCCTGGCATACAGTCAGGCAGTTCCACCTCATCACTGGTCACAACTCCTGCCTCAGCTCCAAATACATCCCACGCTGCCTCCCCTAGTTCTCCTGAGACAGGCCCCACACCTGGTGAATCTCCTGCTCCTCCACATCAGCCGGTACCAAGGACAACCTCCCATACTTCCCTATGTGCCAATCCCACAGGTGCCCATTCTTCACAATTCTTTGTGGACCTTCTGTTAACAGCCCTGTCCATGTACAAAAATGGACAGTCCTTTATGGACATACGTGTCAGCCTCCTGCCCTGGCTTCTCTCCCAACTCTTGCCCCAGTGATGGCTCATCCACCTCTACCCAGATTAATCCTCTGGAATGCCAGATCCCATCTTTGGAAAACTAACAATTTCACACAGACAGTAGCTGACCTCGTTCCAGACGTTATTGGTCTATGTGAGACTTGATTGTCTCCACATCCCCACATTTCCATCTCTCGCTCCGGGGTTTTACTGTATATCGGGCTGATCGTCAGGGTGTCGGAGGCGGTCTACCTGTCGCGGTCAGGGAGGACATGCCTAGCATGGTTCTGCCACTGACCAGGCCCCCTTGCGGGGTGTACGAAATTCTTGCGGTCTGCCTCTCCCTTGTGCAGGGATGGATCAGCGTGGCAGTTTGCTACAAGCCGTGGAGGGACATAGGCTTGGAAGAATTCCCAGCCTATCAAGACCAGCTCCCTTCACCCTGCCTTCTCCTGGGTGATATTAACGCAACTCCCCCATGGAATTCTTTCCTGGCCCGGGGTTCTGGCAATAGGTCGGGAACTTCCCTTTTCCAGTTTCTATTGGAGACTGGTCGCTTCACCCTGCTCACCACGTTGGGGTTACAGACCCGTATCGACCCGAACTCGGGCCTGCAATCCACACTTGATTTATATGTGGGCGATCCTGTTTTTGGTGGCTCAGCCATCTGGACTGGCCCACATTTGGGATCAAACCACCTTCCAGTTATCTTAGATGTCCCTGACCTTTCCCCACCCTGATCTGCCCCACTTCGTCCACACTGGATCCTCACACAAGGGTCCAGGTCCTCCTTTATGGCAGCCCTTGATAACACTGGGGCTCTGCCTGGAGGGCCCTAAGATGACCGTGTGACAGGCTTTACATCCTCTGTGATTGCAGCAAGTGAGGCCACCATCCGCAGGTCCTCCACACGTCCCCTAGGCACTGTTACGGTTCCTTGGTGGAAAGAGGACTGCACCAGGGTTGTCCGGGCTAGGAGGGGTTCTTGGAATGCCTGGTGGTGTCCCTGCCATAGTCAGCAGGGATGCAGAATGGAAGCGGACTCGAAACCGAGCTCGCCGTGCTGCTTGGTCTGCTTTCTGCTCAACCTTGTCATTCCCTAGCTCACCATCTTGAACCTGGTCTTACAATGAAGGGTCGCCCTACCACCCCGCAGTATCCTCTGGTGAAGGGAGGTAACCTTCTGGTAGACTTCCAAGACAAGGCTGCCTTCTTTGGATCTCAATTTGGTTCCCCAGCTCTACTTCCAGGTCTCCAGCACTTACTTAGGGTCACTCAGGCAGGCATCTCCTCCCGCCAACCCCACCAGCAGGCTTAGCCTCCCTTTTTACCCAAGCAGAACTCTCCTCTGCTCTGAGGACCTTACCACCAAAGAAAGCATGTGGCCCACATTTAGTACCCAATGAGTTTTTTATTCATATCTCTGTCCACCCTCAGATGTTGCTCTTAGACATATTTAATAACAGCTGAGCGTCAGGGATCTTCCCATCATGCTGGAAAACCTCAAACCTCCTCCCCTTCCCCAAGCCGGGGAGGGACCCCTCTTCTCTGGCTTCATACAGGCCAATAGCATTGCTATCCAGTGTTGGGAAGGTGCTTGAGAGGATGGTGTGCCGTTGGCTCTCCTGGTGGCTGGAGCACGACCACCGCCTGTCTGAGGTACAGTGTGGATTCCGCCCAGGGAGGGGGACATCTGATGTCCTCCTCCAGTTTAAGCATCATTTCCACCAGGCATTCTGTCATCAGCAGATATTCCTGGCGGCCTTCGTGGATCTTCAGGGGGCTTTTGATTCTGCCTCCCATGACGGGATACTGTACAAGTTGTGCTGTCTTATGTGTCACAGGCTTGGCAATGGCCTGGGTACAAAGTTTTTTGGAGGAGCGATCCTTTCGTGTTTCCCTTGGGGGTACGTACTCCTGCCCTAACCCAGTTAGGCAGGAAGTACCACAGGGATCATGCCTCAGTCCCCTACTTTATAATGTATTAAAGTATGACCTCCCTCATCCTCTTGGCATATCCATCTTAGTGTATGCAGATGATGACTCCATCCTGTGCAGTGTTGCCTCATTATGGCAGGCCCAACATCACCTCCAACAGACTGTGGATGCCTTTTTCACCTTGGCTGCAGATTGGGCACTAACAGCCAATTCACCCAAGAGTGCTGTAATATGCTTTGGCCATCGGAGACTCCCCTCAAATGCT
>NW_027643211.1:0-24990 GCF_032717465.1 Coenobita brevimanus | reverse complement strand
CATGATTCAGCTTGCCGGAGAACTTCTCACCCTTTGGACCCAGCACAAGTTTCTGGGCCTCCATCTGGATAGTCCCCGTGTCACCTGGGCCCTCCACACTGACCATCTTCAATTAGCATGCCTTAGGTGCCTAGACATAACAAAGTGTGTCGCAGGAGTTTGCTGGGGTGCTGATTGAACCACTCTCGTCCGCCTGTATCTGGCCTTCATCCGAAGCAAGATCTCACATGATACCACCCCTTATGGATAAGCTACCCAGACCCATCTAAAAAGGTTGGATGTTGTCCAGAACACGGCACTTCGCACTGCCCTCGGTGCCTTCAAGTTCACCTCAATTATTTTGCTTTATGCGGAGTCTGAAGTGATGCTCCTCTCCATCTACCGCATGGAACTGGACTGTCAGCTGCTCCACCGCATTTTGGCTCTTCCCTAAGGCCACTTGCTCTCTTCCCCCTACTGCCTCTCCACAGTCCTTTATCAGTCCCCAGCTTAGCCATGAGTAAGGTTACCATACATTATCTGCAGCATCTAGGCCTGCCGCACCCTGTCTCTTGATCAGCCCAGGCCTGCCCCACTGGCCCCTCTCCCCCCAGTCCCCCCTTGGATGGATATGTCTCCCTCTGTCTCCCAGTACCGTTCAAGAAGTCCAGTATTGGTATGGCAGCTCTTTCATAGCATGGACCTCTCTGTTTATAACGACTCCTTGAGAATTTACACAGATGGGTCTCACTCCCCTCCATCTTACTTTGCCTCAGCGGCCTATTTTGCAAATCTTTCCATTTGTCAAACTTGGTCGTTCAGTGGGTGGTACAATGCCCTAACGGCAGAACTCATAGCCATCTTCCAGGCCCTTGAGTATGTTCGGACTTTCCTCCAGCCTCAACTAGTTTTATACACAGACTCACAGTCCGCACTTACCCTCCTCCTCTCAGATCACCCTGTGACATTTGTCAGGATTGTTCATGCTATTATGGAGCATCTCCTTTTCCTTGTAACTCCTCCATGGCACCTCTGCCTTCAATGGATTCCCTCGCATGTAGACATCCACGGCAATGAAATTGCAGACGCAGCAGCAAAGAGAGCACTGACCACCAATGCACTGGTCTGTGTGACACCAGATAGCGCCACATTCCCTAATCTTGCACGCAGTGCTTGGATATCATACTGGAATGCAAACCTTGCAACCACCCTACCTGCCTCCCATCTGGGGCGTTTTCGCTCCGACTCCTCTGAACATCCTTAGACATGCCATCCCTGTAGGGACGTTGATGTGGCCATCACCAGGTTACGGTTGGGCCACACAGGCCTGGCAAGTCACCTGTACCGTTTGGGAACGATAGAGCACCCTTGGTGCCAATGGTGTCCTCAGGTTGAAGAAACCATAAAACATTTCATGTTATGGTGCCCTAGATTCCACTCCCTCCACACACTTTTGCAGGATCGTTTGGCATCTCTGGCAGTATTCAACTTGTCTCTCCACACCCTCCTGGGAGGAGGTGCCGGGGACCCTCAGTTACGACAAGAAGTCGTGTGGTGCACGTCTGACTTTATCCGAAAGTCTAGGCAGCTCTCCCACACCTAACGTGAGGCCCTAAGCAGTTTCCATTGGAAGGACATTGGGCCATTGTTTTGGCCATGACCCTTAAACCCACAAGAAGAACAACAACAAGATGATGTATGTGGTTGAGATAGAGGGGAGGAGAGGGAGAGGGAGACTGAGACTGAGATGGAGGGATGAAGTGAAGAGGTAAGGTCCACTGAAGGAAAAAAAAAAAATAAATAAATAAATAGAACAAGACTGAACTAATCTAAGCCTGACCTACTGAATGAATTAAAGTGAATACTGGCTTCGTGGCACCAGGTATCAAAGACCATATAACTAGCAATGGAACAGAAACATAAAAGATGTTGAAGTGCCCTTGGTGACGAAGTGGCTTGATTGGGGTCTGTTGGTTGAAAGGTCTGACCCTGGAAGAAAGTAAGGGTTGATGTTAAGGGGACTGATTGGTTACACTAAAAAGACTGTGGTAGTTTAACAACAGAGGTCAATGCTGCTGTACAACTTAAGTAAAAGCACAATAAGGGTAACTTATATATAAACAGATATATACATATACAGTTAATAATACAAATTAAAACAGTCATCTAATAATAAAGCTCATAACACTAACACAATATAAAATTATATATAAAACAACAGAGGTTAAAACTATGCACGAAAAGTAAAGCAGTCTGAGTGAGCCTGCTTCCTCAACATATGAGAAGGTGACTCCCCCCGTAATACACACCTCCCCTCCAAAGACTGGCAAGAGAAAGTAAGACTACCTTAAACCTGGACAGGTATCAACAGCCAGCATCCCCTAGATTGGGACACTCAAGTACCAGCTGCTGCAGTCAATGGCACCAGACAGTTTTCAAAAAAAGGAGTGGGCTTTCCCTCAAGGCGATGGCAATGCAGCAGTGAAGGGGTAGGGCTGTATAAGTCCATGGTTGGTCACCTCTTGTAGCTTGCTTGGTACAGGAAGTGTGCCCCATGCATGCTGCCAGGAGGGAAGGACAGCAGCCTAAATCACAGGGACATAAGCTCTGCTGGGGACAGGACAGGTCCATGGTTGGTCACCTCCTGTAGCTTGCTTGGAACAGAAAGTGTGCCCCATGCATGCTGCCAGGAGGTAGGGACTGCAGCCTTAATCAATGGGAAGTAATCTCTGTTGGTGACAGGTCTAACAGAGACATCAAGAATCACTGCTGCCCTTGCTGCCTCACTTGCTCAATCATTTCCCTGCGGTCCAACGTGGGCTGCCACCGAGCATGGTGGCACACGAGGTGGAACTTTCCTCAAATTTCCAACACTAAAGGGTGAGGAGAGTTGAAATGCTTAACGGCAGACAAGGCAGCCCTGCACTCACTAAAAATCATAAAACTAATTGCATCAAACGTGAGGATATGCTGGAGAGCCAACAGAATTGCTGACAGCTTCACAGTAAAAATTAAGGCAGAGGAGGGTAGGGTGCCACTCTGGCTGAAATTACGGAAGACAACCTCAAATCCAATGCCGGCCGTCAGTAAACATGGACAGACACAGCATGAGGGCAAAATGAACTAGAAGCTGGGTGTGGATCACCACATCTGATGTTACGGACTTTGGAGCCATGATATACCAGCAAAATCTGACTTAGGGTAACACCCAGAGTGGAACAACAGATGTCTCCACACCAAAGACCAGAGTGAGTGGCAGACAGATCAGTCATGACTTCCTCTGTCTGATAACTAAGGGGGCAAGGAAATTGCGTATGGAAATTGCGTATGGAAGTCGTGCAAAGTGTGCTATGCAGAACTAAAAACAGCGTCATATGTTGGTGTTTCAGGAAGCCTCTGGACTCTGCACCAGCACCTCGCTATACAGGACTGATGCTGTAGCTCCAGCCTCAATACTCCTGCATACACAAGCAGGCCTGGGACAAGGGAGGTGCAAAAGGGTCCTGTAGCCAAACAAAGGCCTGTGTGATGTAGTCCAAGGTGCATAACCAGGCAGGGGCAGCTGAAGGAACCTAAGGCAAAGTGCCCGCAAACTGTTACCTCCAAGAAAACAAAAACAAAATAACAAAGAGCCAAATTCAAGAACCATTCATTTTGAGATGCCTGGACACACTGCATTTAAAAGACTGGAGGTCTTAAGCTGTAGGAAATACTGAAGAAGGGAGGCAGTTCCAGAGTTGACCTGTTGTATACATGAAGGACTGAGAGTAATGGTTAACTCTTGCATCAGAGAGCTGGACAGAAAAGAGATGAGAGTTTGTTGCTGGATGGGTACTACGTGCCTGTCGTAGCAGACGAGGGATGCAAGCAGACAGTTCGGAGGAGCAGTGACCATTTAAGTAGCGATAAAGGATAAAGATGCAACAGTGAGGTGACGAAACAGAGGTTGAAGCGAGCCAGTAAGAGGAGGAGGATTAATGAGACAAAAAACCTTTGACACCACCCTACTGAGAAGAGCTGTATGCGGGGAACCTCCCCACACACAAGAGTTGTACTCCAGACAGGGACGAATAAAACCCATGTAAAAGGTCAACAACTGTGCAGGGGTAAAGAAGGCACGAAGTCAGCTTAGCACACCTAATCTTTTGGACGCAGATTTTACACGAGATGTAATACGTTCTTTCCATGATAAATCCCAAGAGAATGAAACCCCAAGTATGTTTAAAGATGATGCAGGATTGAGCTGGATACTATTAAAAACTGAAGGGTACTCCTGTAGAAGACTGTCAGGTTGACAGATGTAAGAACTGAGTTTTTGATGCATTAAAAACAACTTTACTTTTACCCCTGTCAGAGATATGAGCCAAGTCAAACATTTGGTGTACCATAGCCTCATCCCTTGTTTGTTGAAATTGCTGAGATGGACGATGCAGGAAGCAAACAGAAAGGTGAAGGGTGGAGTCATCAGGATATAAGTGGATAGAGTTAGATGTACTGCTTAGGTCACTGATGATAAAAAGGAAGAGAGCTGGTGATAGGACAGAGCCCTGAGGAACACCACTACTGATAACTCTAGGAGAAGAACAGCCGCCGTCTAAAACCGCAGCTATAGAACGACCAGAAAGGAAGCTATAGATGAAGGCACAGATAGAAGAATAGAAGCCATAAGAAGGCAGTTTGGAAATTAAAGATTTATACCAGACTCAACTAAAAGTCTTTGAGATGTCAAGTGAAATGGCAAAGCTTTTGCCAAAATCCTGAAAGGATTGGATAACACTAGAGCTTGATAGAGCAGGAGCAGGGTATGTCTGTCAGCAGCCTATCTAGTATGAGCTAGAACCTTTAAAAGGCTCACAACCTTCAGGCAAGAAGCCTTTATCTGCTTTAAATGTGGGATCCAAATAAGACAGGGGTCACAGATGAGGCCTAAAAACCTCATTTCCATACCAGCAATCCTTTGGCCCAGATTTATGGGTCAGGATGGGCCCCATGTAACTGGCAGAAGTGCACTGCAATGGTCTCAGATGAGGAAAATCTAAAAGCCATGTTTCGGTGCCCTGGTAACAGAATGATTTATTGCAAGTTGCAGCCAGCACTCTGCCACCAACATACTGGATGCAGCAAAGGAGACAGAGACATCATCCATAAAGAGGAAGCTCTTCACTCCCTCTGCTAGGATCTCCACAATGCCAGTAACTCTTTCGACAGTTAGGATAGCGGTGCAAAAGTCACCCGCTCGTTACTGGACAACGCAAGCTGCGTCGAACAAAATCGCCCCTTGATGGAAGAAAGAAACATCATAAATTAGCACATAATTTATATTCGCCAAACGTTTTTATCAACACCATATGCAAGCGCAACTATCTGAGATTATGTGAATAAAAAATCAGGCAGATAGAGGCATAAATAAAGGCAGGGGAAAATATAATTTAGCCAAACACCGCTCCCACACCGCAGCACGACCGTAAGGTAATTTCCTTTTGTGGTAAGTAAGACCAATCCGAATTGTTCAACAGTAAATGTTTATATACCAAAATGTAGCTAATGAAATTTTGTAAAACTCTTTATTAGTAAAAATTACCATGAAACATATACAGTAAGACCTCACTATAACGGACTAATTGGGGCCCAAACCATTCCGAAAAATGCAAAATTCCGATAAAAGCGACATCCAGACTTCCCTCTGCTAATGGTAAACCGGACTTTTTCCAATATACTGTATCAGACATTAGTCCAGATAGAATGAACAGTTGTTAAACTGTTTTAACTACCATTGTGGTACCATACTGTGTTATAACTTCACTACAATAATCTATCTATCTATCTATCTATTACCAGACACCATAATCCCGTATGGGGTGGCCATTTGACTCTGAGTTATTTGTTTTACAGGGAGGGGCACTAACCCTCCACCAACCCACTTGACACGTAGGGAGCACGTATGGTTTGGTCAAATGGTATAATATATATAATAATACTGTACCGTACACTGATAAACATGTTTTTTATTTACCTTATTGTGGTGAACACAGCTGAAGTGGTCAGGCAGTCCACACTGCTTCTGCCTTTATCGGACTTTTTCTGATATACAGCAATTTAGTCAGGTAGATCCTCGAGTCCGACAAAAGCGAATTCTGAACTATTGAAGTCCGTTATATTGAGGTTATCCTGTATTTCCATGAGGAAACGAGAAAGAAAGAAAGATGGTAAATTAACACATTTTATATTCACCATAAGCAAGTACAGTACAACCATTTGAGACTAAGTGAATACAAAATCAGGCAGATAGAGGCATAAATAAAGGCAAGGGAAAAAAATAATTCAGCAACAACTCTGGCCGTCCAAAACACCGTTCCAGCACTGCAGCACAACCGTAAGATAATTTCCTTTTGTGGAACGTAAAACCGACCCAAACTGTCCAACAGGAAATGTTTGTATACCAAAATGTCACTAATCAAACATCATAAAACTCTTTCTCAGTAACAATTACCATAAAACATATATTTCTATGAGAAAACACAAAGGAAATAAAAAACATTGTAAATCAGCGCATAATTTATGTTCGCCAAACATTCTTTGCAACACCATAAGCAAGCACAACTATTAGAGATTACAAGGAATAATATCTATCTATCTATCTATTGCCAGATGCCTCAATCCCCCACGGGATGGCCACAAACAAACTGCCTCTACGTCGCCCTGTCCCACACCATTTCACTGCCCTGCTCCCAACTCACACCCCCCTCTCTCATAAACCTCTCCACCCCATCCCTCCATCTCACCGTTGGCCTTCCCCTCCCTCTCCTCCCCTCCACCTAACTCACACACACTCTCCTCATCAGTCTCTCACCCTCCATCCTCTCCACATGGAATAATAAAATCATGGAAATTGAAGCAAAACCAAGGGTCTGAGGAAAAAAAGTTTAAGAAGTACCGCGAGTGCAGAAACAGGGGGGGGTTCTACCAGCATTCAGCCAAGGCCGAGCCGGCCCACATCCTGAATAATTGCTCGTGGTTGGACGCAGTCTGCGTCGTCCAGTAATGAGAGGGTTAACTGCAACAGCAAATAATGCTACACTCAAAACACTCCTCTGTGGCACCTCCTCCTCCTCAGAGTACAGGAGAGAGTTCACATCCCACACACACACACACACACACACACACACACACACACACACACACACAGGAAACTTCCTGTCAAAGAGGAAGTTCTGAATAAAAATGGGTAAGCAACCCCAAAGACCATAAAAATGGAGACTTGATAAACTGCCATCACACCAAGCTGCATCAAACTCCTTCTCAAGTCACGATTGTATCTGGAAGCATATTTGGAGCAGATGGATGGCTCAAGGTAAATAACATTGTCCATGGTGGATCTATGGTTCTCCATAGTGGATCACATCTGCCTGAACCCACAGGGATTTAGATACAAACCCACCATTTTCTAAAAACAGTTTGCAAATGTACAATGTCAAAGAGGGTGTGCAGAAACTGGACACAATGGACCGGTCCTTCCCTGGCTTAGGGATCAGGATTATTGCCAGGTGCCAGCCAGTTGGCATCATCCCCTCCAGTTGAACAAGGCCAAGGACTCCTCCCCTAGATGGCGAATTACAGCATGTGGAATATCATCGTGTCCTGGAGCTGTGTCCATGCAGCAAGTACGGGCAGTTCTCTCTCAGTGAATAAGGTGTTGTCAGCCTCCCCTTCCCCGATGACTGAAAACCCAGCCCCAACCTCTCCTACCGCAATCACCAAAATATGGCGCTGAAGGCTTTCTCCTGGAAACAGTATAAATTGTTCAGCAAAAGCAGTAGCAACCACCTGAGATTCTGACACAATACCTCTACTGATCCTGGCCACTGGTGGGTTTGATGAACATTTCCCTTGTACCTTCCAAACCTGGCATGGAGGAGTGGAGGAGTTAATGGACGAAGCACAGGTTGCCCAGGGGCTACACTGTGCATTCTTTATGGTCCACCTGTATTTTGCAAGGACTTGGTGGAACTGCACCTTTAAAAACTCACTCCCTGTGCAGGGAAACTTGAGTATCCAGCTCTGTAGGCTCTGCAAACTGCTGCACACTTACTATTGCACTATGGCACAGGCCTATGAGGAGAGCAGCCACTTGTTCTGGGAACTGCCCTCACACTGCCTGGTAAAGAGTACAGGTGAAACACAGTACAGCTTCATCAACACTATGAAACTCCACCCCCAAGACTGAGGAACACTTGGGTCTTGAAAAAGGTCCCAGTCAGTCCAGTCCAGACACCAACAGGAAACCTGTGGTGTGGATGAACTGCCAGCTGCGTGTAGTAAAACTGGGTAGTGGTCACTGCCATGGACATCAAAGACAATCCACATAAAATCTAGTGCACAGTCCGGTGATGACAGAATGAAGTCAATAGCTAAAACGGTACCACTGTGAACTCCTATATGTGTAGGATCCCCTGTACTGAGGACAAAGAGGTCTCAATCCTCCATCACTGACACCAGCAAATAACGTCGTGGATTGGATAACATGTTTCCCCACAATGGATGGCTTCCGTTCAAATCCTCAAGGAGAATGAACTGCCATGGCAGCTGGTGAACCAATCCATCAAGGTTCTCTCAAATGGCAACAGTATTTGGAAGGCGACAGGTATTACACACTATGCACCTAATGCCTAGGTGCAGCTGAACTGCCACTGCCTGGAGAGAAGACTGCAGGGAAAATATGAAAGGCAAATCAGCACAGCGGAAGATGGCACAGCCACCCTGATGACCACCTGCAGGATGTGGGGTTGAGAATATTCCAGCATATCCCCTGGGTAGAGAAAATATCTGGTTCCTCAGAAAAGTGTCAAGCATGTAGTTGTTGCTGTGTAATATTTGCCGCACAAGGTGGGCCACGGGCAAACGAAGAGCCCGTCAGAGACACTCATGGTAATGTAACCACACACACACACACACACACACACACACACACACACACACAAAAGAATCTAAGACAATGTCAGTGGTGGTGTATCAGTTAACAAGGAGGAGGGTAATCCCTGACCGTTTGTAAGAGGACAGGGAAAGGTGTGCCGCCCACAACCCTGTCCGTATCTGCAATGTCGTTGCCGGATCGAGCAAAACTCCCAAGGTTGAGCACAGAGCAGAGCAGTGACCGGGCAATCTAGAATGTACTGGCAGAGAGGCTCAGCAGATCATGACAGGCAGTGGGGACATGGGTCAGGCTCCAAGCCAGCAATCTGCCTATAGCACAGGAACCCCATACGCAATCGTCGGAGTCTCACAAGGAGATAATTAGGCATGCCCAGTGGAATCGGAAGAGGAGTGTAGGCCACAGCCGCAGCATACCAGGCAGCCGATCGAGAGCCCTTGGCGATACATAGTTGATGATCCTCCCTGGTGCGCCTGCCAATAATGTTGGCCACCCCAGAGAGAACAATTGAGACACTAGGGGGAAGCTGAAAAGTCACCACTGGGAACAAGCTAGCTCCTTCTGCTGAGTCTGCAAGCTCACTGCCCGCGAGACCGACATGCCCGGGGACCCAATGAAAAGTCACCGAGCCACTCTGCTGCTGTATGAGGGAAGACACGGTGTAAATTTCGGTCAGTAAAGCCGTGTGCTCTGTGATGGAAAATTATTGCAAGTGCTGAAGGGAGGAGAGGGAGTCCGTATGTATAAACATACGCCAGAGACAGTTGCGATGGGCATGGCGCAGCACACAAAGTAGCACCACCAGCTCTGCCTGGAAAGCAGAGACCCCGAGGAGATACGCCAGGATTCCATAAGGTTCCCACAGGCAAACACCACCCCTGCAGAACAATCAGAGCCAACTGACCTGTCGGTGTAATTTGCTGCCGATGCTGTGGAGTGCAAGGCAGCAATCCTACTGAGTCCCTCCTGCCGAAGGACGGTCGGAAAGGAGTGGCGAGGTGGTGTCTCCGTGGGAAATAAAACGGTATAAGGGAGAGATGTCCAGGGAGATGGAGGAGAGAACCCCGGACAAGTCAGGTCAGGTTTACGACAAACCTCCGGTGCAACACCCAAGTTGTGTACAGTAGCGGTGGTGGCCCTAGCACAATCGTGGTGGGGCAGTGGGTCAATGGGCCGACCTGTTAGCCGCTGTAAGAGGACAGAGACTGGCAAGAAGGGCCGGCGTTGCACCAGTTATAGAGTGACTGCCGTCGCCCGCAATGCCACACGATGAGCAAGGGAGGGAAATCCACTCTCCCCACGCAAGTTAACTAGGCGTGTCCAGCAGGGAGTGGCCAGCATAACCTGCAAAGCTACATTCTGAAGCACCTCCAGAGAACGAGCAAAAGATGGGGTAAGACTGGTGAGACGGATCGCACTGTAATCGACCAGCGAGCAGATTGCATGTGTGTAAAAGGTGCACAAGGCTGTGTAGGAAGCCCCTAGGCTGCATTTAGATAGATAACGCAGCGCAGAAATGCATGTGGTGGCTCGCTCTTGAAAATACCAGACGTGCGTGGAGAAGGTGAGCCTACTGTTGAAAAAAGACCAATAAGTATTTGTGGAGCATCACAATCCGATTGTTGCAGGGCGAATAAATGTTATTCTGTGCTAATGGCTCATAAACATTTATTTCTTAAGCATCCCTGCTGGCTGGAACACATGTTGTCTGCACGTTGTCAGGAGTACCGTAATATGGGAGGACCTCTACTGGCTGGAACACACGTTGTCTGAACGTTGTCGGGAGTACCGAAATATGGAAGGACCTCTACTGGCTGGAACACACGTTGTCTGAATGTTGCCAGGAGTACCGTAATATGGAAGGACCTCTGCTGGCTGGAACACACGTTGTCTGAACATTGTGAGGAGTACCGTAATATGGAAGGACCTCTGCTGGCTGGAACACACGTTGTCTGAACGTTGTCAGGAGTACCGTAATATGGAAGGACCTCTACTGGCTGGAACACACGTTGTCTGAATGTTGTCAGGAGTACCGTAATATGGAAGGACCTCTGCTGGCTGGAACACACGTTGTCTGAACGTTGTCAGGAGTACCGTAATATGGAAGGACCTCTGCTGGCTGGAACACACGTTGTCTGAATGTTATCAGTAGTACCGTAATATGGAAGGGCCTCAGCTGGCTGGAACACACGTTCGAATGTCATCAGGAGCAGGTTACGCATGTTTTTTCTGAGTGACTGTTGTCCGTCTCCCTGCACCCACCCTCATTCCTAAGAAGCCCATTCAATGAAAACTTTAATTCAGCATTCCAATTTGCAGTTGATATCCCACCTCTTACTGAGAATTTTCAAGTACAGTCATATGCTAGCAGAACTACAAAACCAATACGATAAGATGAATGATATATTTGTCGGCAAGTGACTTCAGTAACTTAAGCTGGCGGGAAAAAGTGACTAGGGAAACAATGTGTTAGTCTACTAAGCTTTTCTGAGCAAGAAACCTTGTATGAATAAAGTTAATATATAATGCAACTCCGCAGCCTACTGATAAAATATTGTGCAAGTACTCACTCATCCTTACGAACATTGTTAGAGTCGAAGGACAGCTGGACAGTCATCCTCCACATCCACAGCTGATGTGGATGGCACTGGTTCTGGCTGCTGCGGCAGTTTTGATGACTGCTGGGCAGCTTTCTGGAACATCATTCTAATGTCACTTTGTTTAATTTTCTTGCACCTCTCAGTAATCATCTGGTTATTGAGTTGGTGTAGAAACATTATGGATTGTGAGGAAAAAAATGGCTTCGTCTCGGCAAACTTGATGAAGGTGTTCATTGCATTTATTCCATCACTCCACGAAATTTTAGTCTCTTCAGGCTCTTCCTCGTCACTTTCTTGATCCTTGGTGTTTTCTTTTCCTCTGTTCATCACTACATCTATTATTTGCTCGGTACTGAAATTATGGGCGACAGGAATATTTTCATCAACTTTCATCCACTCCCGAACTTCTTCCTGGGGAACAATGTGGCCTGCCAAGTCGCATACCTCCTCCTGAAGATCCTCACTCGATGTTTTTTCGGACGGGAAGCCCTCAAATTGTTCGTCGTCATCAGAGCTTTCAGATTCAGTCATAACCCTACGCCATATCTTGTGCCAACACCTACTGACGGTTTGTTTCCTCACATTTTTCCATGCGATTGCCAGAGTGTAAATGGCTTCTCTTAAGTTGAACTCCTTTCGAAACTCGCCAATTTTCCCATCAGCATTTAGGACTTTACGCATAAAGTCCCGCGTGTACAACATCTTGATGTCTTGAATGACACCCTGGTCCATGGGTTAAACAAGGCTGGTAATACTGAGTGGCATGAACAATGCAAAACTGTTACCATTTACGAGCTGATCAGCTGGGGGAAGCGCTCGGCAGTTATCAAGCACAAGCACCACTTTACTGTCCTCTGGCTTACCAATTTTCTTAAGATGATTCTTAACACTTGGAACAAAGACGTGCTGAAACCACCAAAGAAAAATTTCACAGTCCATCCAGGCATTATTCTGTGCTTTGTAATAAACAGGCAAAATAAGACAACCCTGTAAAACACCGTGGCTTGCCGTACTTGCCAATAACCAGCAGCTTGAGTTTGTGTGTACCCGCCGCATTTGCACAGACAAGCACAGTCACTCTATCCTTATTTTGTTTGAATCCAACTGCTACTTTCTCATGGCCACATGCAAGAGTTGATATTGGTAAGCAACGCCGCATTAGCCCAGTTTCATTGGCGTTATATATTAGCTCTGCAGTCAATCCGTGTTCAGAAACTATCTATCTATCTATCTATTCCCAGATGCCTCAATCCTGCACGGGGTGGCCACAAAAAAATCATCTCCACGTCGCCCTGTCCCCCACCATTTCACTGCCCTGCTCCCAACTCACACCACCCTCTCTCATATACCTCTCCACCCCATCCCTCCATCTCATCCTCGGCCTCCAAATCCATGAAAGCCGCATACATCTTCTTTCCCTTCTCCAGAAACTTTTCCACTAAAGATCTAAGAATGAATATCTGATCTACACAACCTCTTCCCATCCTAAAACCACCCTCTTCTTCTCCAACTAATTCCGCTGTTATTTCTTTAACTCTGTCAATAAGTATCCTACCATACACTTTTCCTATTACACTAAGATGAACAAATGCCCCTATGATTACCACACACTTATTTTTCCCCATTCCCTTTGTACAAGGGAATAATTATACCTGACTTCCAATCCAATCTGCACATCTTCCACATCCATTCTACTACTATCTCTCCCCCATGCTTCAGCATACCACCACACACTCCACCAATTCCTGGGGCTTTCCCCAGTTTGACTTTCTTCATTGCTTCCACAACTTCTATCCTACTGATTTCTTCTTGTCTTCTCACCTCCTTCTTTCTCCCAGCCATTCCCCAGCCGCTTATACTCACATTACTTCCATCTTCTATGTTCAACGATTGCTTAAAATGTTCATTCCATCTGCTCACTTTTTCTCCCTTCTCCACTAGTAATCTACCATTATTTATCTTTTACTCCCCTGCTAACTTGAATGCTACCCTGTCTTACTCTCTTCACCTCCTTCCAGAACATTTTCTTACAGTCTCTCCACTTTACACTCAAATTCCTTCCAAATTCTTCATCCACTCTCTTCTTACTCTCGCTTACTAATCTTTTCACCTCTCTCTTTCTTTCTACATATAACTCTCTCTTCCACCTCTCAACTTCTTCCAAGCCCCTATTTCTCATCCATTCATTGTATGCTTTCTGCTTTTGTGCCACAGCCTGTCTTACCTCTTCATTCCACCACACTGTTCATTGCACACCCCTCCATCTTCTCTTCATCCCACACACCACATCACATGCTGCACATATTTCTTCTGTAAATATCCTGCACACACTTTCCACGTCCCCCATCTGCTCTAATTCATATTTGCCCAATCATTCCTCCACTTCTCTCTTATACTCTGCCTTTTTCTTACCCTCTTGTAACCTTTCCACTCTCCTTCCAAATACTCTTTCTTCCCGTCTCTCCCTTCTTCTATTTCTCCATCCTAATTGGTCCTTGATTCTGGCCACCACCAAGTAATGGTCAGAAAGTCCACTCCCCCAACCTCTATAAGCTCTTGCATCCATTACACATTTTTGCATCCTTTCATCCACACACACATAATCAATCATTGCCTTCCTTTCATTCAGTTCACCACCCACCCTTCTCATCACTCGCCATGTATACCTGTGAATCATCTTGTGCCTGAAGAGGGTATTGGCTATCACCAACCCCCTCCCAGCATTGCCATTCTCATCTATCTCAGCAGGCACACCCCACTCACCAACTATTCCATCCATCTTCACATTCCCTACTTTACCATTCATATCTCTGATCAAAAACACTCTCTCATTCCTTCCAAACTTTTCCATGCACACTTCCACATTTGTCCAGAACTCTTCTCTCACTCTGCTTGAATGATCTTGCGTTGGCGCATACACACACACTATCACCCACATTTGTATTCCAACTTTCAATCTTACCCACACAATCCTTGACCCAACTGATCCATACTCTCTTATGCTCTTCTTCCATTTTTTACTCACAACTATACATACTCCTTCTTTTGCCCTCTCATTCTCACCTACTCCTGCACATATACCCCATCCATACTCCCATTCTCTCACACTCTCACCTCCCCATTTCATTTCAGTTATTCCGCATACATCAACTTTCGCACCCTCAAGCACCTGAACAATCTCTCTCTCTCTTTCACCTCATCATTCGCTCCCCTTACATTCCAAGTTCCGATAACCATGTCCTTTGTCCGGTCCTTGGTCGTCATCTTTTGGTCAGTCCTTGTCCAAGGCTTATTGTTTGTCTTTTTAGTTAGTTGTTTTCCGGGGAGGGGCACTAACCCTCCGCCAACTCTTTTAGTCGCCTTTTACGACAAGCAGGTTTACTGGGGGAGTATTCATGAAAAAAACCTACCCCTAGGGGTCAATCTGACATATTTAGCAGACGTGGGGTAATCGTAATCTGTAATCGTAATCGATTGTAATCGATTACAGACTTTTGTGTAATCGTAATCGTAATTGACTACAGTAGGTATGCATAGTACCCGAGCTCACAGTAAGTGAATCTCATTGTACGCGAGGACCTATTTTCTATCAAATTGTAATGTATTTTTAATAGCATGTGAATTGAACTCGTAATACGCGAGACAGCAGGGAAGAGTGGCTCAAATCCGGAGCTGAGAGCAAGAGGGCTGAGAGCAGGAGACCGCAGCAGAACAGCCAGCACCACCAGTGATGGAGAATGGAGACTTGTCGATGATGGAGATCGGCTGGGTAGTGTGTGCCCTAGATAAGTTCAAGGAAGAATTGAAGGACATCGAACACTGTCAGTTGCGATTGGTGGAAGTGATGACTTCACTGGACAGAACCTTCTGCTACTACACAGACAGGCACAACCAGGTTAACAGACGGAAGCAAACCTTCATCACACATTTCCTGCGGCCTCAAGAAAGTGAGGAATCACTCCCTTCAACTTCAACAGAGCCATATCCTGGGGAAGATCAAGAGGATGATGCAATGTCTGAGGTGTCAGAAAGACTTTGAAGGGTTTATGAACAAAGTGGGTGCATTAGCTAGTGAAAATGTCGAAAGTGGTGGTGACGAGTGTGGCGAGGAAGGTGGTGTGTCGGGTGCTGCAGGAGGTGCACACTAGGTGCCTCACCCTGCCTTGGATCCCCTTCTTAAGTCCATCAAGCTTGTTGTCCTCTTGAGTTAAGGTGAGCAGCCATATTCTTGTTGGTTTAGTTAAATCATATCCTTGTTGATTTAGTAAAGCCATAATCTTGGTTCACTTTATTAGGTCATATGTCTTAGATATTTTCCCTGTACAGTACAATACTGTACTCAGGTCTGAAAGGAGTCTAAAGGGTTGCATATGAAGGGGAGTGCCGCCCATATTATTATTATTATTATTATTATTATTTTTAGGTGGGAAAAAAGATCTGGATGATGACGATGATAATGATGTCAAACTTTAAATAACCTTCAATAAAGTTTGTTTTATTAAGCCTGGCCTCCCCATCACCCCTTACAGCCAGCCCAGTCCACAGGCAATAACAAAATTACAAAAAGCATAATATACTACATTAAAACCACCATCATCATCCAACTCTTTCCCTTATCAGACATGGCTTCAGCAAATCAGTAACAAAATAGTACAGACCACATACAACACTAGGTAGGTCACGCAGAACATCGTGCTGAATCAAGTTCGTCCTAAAACATTACATATATTTACAGGTAAAATAGGGAGGTAGGTTCTGGAAGCCCAATACTATAAAGATAACTACTGTATATTAAGACAGGTTATTAAAAATGCCCCAAGGCAGTGCGTTTACACACAATATCGCCGACTGGACGCACCAGTGCATCCTGACCTAACAGAGAGGTTTTGTTCCCAAATACCCACCATAATTTTAACCACCAACGACTGCCACTAAACCTAACCTTGAAAGCCTACAATACCAACCATGCAAAAAATTCTAACCTGATCAACACGTAAAAAATTGCTACCCAGTATCATGCATATTTTGAATGAATCACTTTTGGTAAACTGTCATTACAAAAAGGCAAAGTTTCATTTTCGTTTAGTTTTTAAAGGCTCCACCATGCTTGCATGTGTCAGCCTTGGTCACCTAATGGCAGCTTTCCATGCTGCTCATCTCAGGCAACTTCCCTATTCAGATCCTTAACCCCAAGGTCACACTCAATAACCTCGTCCAAGGTCTTTTTCTGTCTACCTCTGACAACCCTATCCCTAATGTTAATAAATAATCCCTCTAATATCCGAACGCCCAATATCCGAACATCCCCACTAACCGGACATGATCGTCCCGGGATCCAATAAAAAGATTTTTTCCCGCCCGTAATTTGAACTTGGCATGCAGGGCGCGGGACAGCTTTGTTGTGGCGCGTCATTCCTCCGATGTCCGCTAGAGCGCCCCTGCATCCTCCCCACTTTCCGCCTGTCTCTCGTCGCAAGTGCACACTCGTCGTCATCCTGCCCACGTGCTCGCTTTTGTGGTGATGCCTTACCTGCTGCAGGCACTCCTGCTGCTCTCGTACCTCTCCTTCGTGTGTGTGATGATGGCCCCGCCGCCTGAGAAGAGGAAGAGAATGGTGTTGACTCTGGAGAAAAAGCACGAGATATTGGAGAAAGTAGATGCAGGGTGGTCTTCTTCCCGCATCCTCTGCGAGTTCAGCCTGGCCCGATCTACTTTGTTTGATATTAAGAGATCCCGAGACAAACTCATGCAGTACACGGCTGACTTCTCGTCGAGAAGCAAACGCAACGTGAAGAGGAAAGTGATGTTTACTCCCAAGTTTGCTGAAGTCGACCGCTCCACGTTGATTTGCTATCGACAGCAACATACTGCTGGTGGTAGGAATTACCAAACTGAAAGTAGAAGGAGAGATCTATAAAGATGCGGCAATGCAAGCAGAAATAATGAACAAATGTTTCCAATCAGTTTTCACTAGTGAAAAGGAGTTTGTGGAAGAGGAGGGAGTGCTACAAATGTAGTGATAAAAGACATAAGAGTGGAAGTATAGGAAGTGTATAAATTACTGGAAACTCAAGATGTAAGGAAAGCCCCAAGACCTGATGGAATCTCTAATTGGGTACTGAAGGAATTCAGAGAGCAACTGGAGGATAAGATTCACAGTTGAATTGTGTGTTCTCTGGAGGTGGCAAAAGTGCCTCAAGAATGGAAGAGGGGACATGTGGTACCAATTTATAACGGAGGAAACAGGGAAGAACCACTAAATTATAGACCAGTGTCCCTAATCAGCATGGTCGCAAAATTGTGCGAAAGAATTCTGAAAGAAAGATGGATAAAATATCTGGAAGAGATGAATATTTTGGCTCATAGTCAGTTTGGATTTAGAAGTGGAAGGTCATGTATTTCCAACTTCTTGAGCTTTTACTCAAAACTGATTGACGTGCTTCAGGAGAGAGATGGTTGGGTGGATTGTGTGTATTTAGATTTGGAGAAGGCCTTCGAAAAGGTACCCCATAAGAGACTAATGTGGAAACTAAAGCATATAGGAGGGTTGAAGGAGAACCTCCTGGAATGGATGAAAGACTTTTTGAGAGACAGACAAATGAGGACAGTAATAAAGGATAAGATGTCTGGATGGAGGGAAGTAACAAGTGGAGTCCCAGGGCTCGGTGTTGACGCCAGTAATGTTCCTGATTTATGTAAATGATATGGTAGATGGAGTGAACAGTTATGCAAGTCTGTTTGCTGATGACGCAAAGATCTTGAGGAAGGTAGAGGTTGAGGAGGATTGTAAAATGCATAGGGCTTATTTCAATGGATGAAATTAGTGAAAAATTCCAGGGAAGATTTACTTAGCGTAGCACGGCCGGGCAGGCGAAAGGATAGTGTAATGGAGGGGAGGTAGGGAGGGGAGTCAAGAACGGGGAGAAATGGCTAAATTGTCAACAATGGATGGGAGTACAGATGAGATTAGGAGTGCTGACTAGTGTTGGACACTGGCAGTACTGATAGATGATACAAGCCACCACTTCAAAGCCCGGGCAAATTCAAAATAACACAGAATCACAAAAGTGTCGCCCCGCGGTATGATCCCTTGCTCTCAAGCGTCGCGAAAGTGACGACCCGCGGTTAAGGGGTTAACCAACACACTCACACCACCATATCCATCTGCCTTACCCTGCCAAAACAACTTGTAATCACAATCCCTCCCGGCAATCACTCTGCATGATCCACACCAACACCTGACTTCTGGCACATATCCAACATCCACCCACCTCCTACTGAATGCCTCAGCTACTTCCTTCGCTCTACCCCTCTCATAACCCTGTATCCTCGTCCTTGTTTACCTGTCTCATAGTACTCCCTTTTATCATTCTTGTACTGATCAATTATCCTTCTTCCATACTCATCATACTCTCACCGTCTGGCTTCATCTACCATTTGCTTTACTCTCTTTTCAAATCTCCTATATTCCTATTTCCATCTTTCTATCACTTCCAAAGACACACTTCTCTGAAGCATCTTCTTCCAAGGCTTCCTTTTCTTCTTCAAGTCTATATCTCTATCACTTCTGTCCTTTTAGACACTCATTCAACTGCTGCCTTTCTTTGTTTATAAGGGCTCCAACAACCTTGCGTGTATTGGTCTTGCTCACCACTGGCCAGCTCTCCATGCAGATCAACCTCTAGCAGCTTCTCTATTCAGTCCTTTAATCATAAGGTCACACTCACTGACTTTGCCCCAAATATTTTTCTGGTCTTTCTCTTGCAAGTCTACACTCAACATTCACACCTCTCACCCTCTGCACGAAGTTGTCATCCTTCATTCTCTCAACTATTTATGTTATCCACTAAAAGTCTCTGAAACTAACACTTTGCCCTATATACAGCTGACCCTCAAAACTACACACAAATAGGGGAAGAGGCTGTCTCACTATACCGACAGTTCAAAGTTTGTGATGAACTAAGAAATAATTATTGCTGTATATTCCTGAATCACTATTAATATATATATATATATATATATATATATATATATATATACATATAAAATATGCACATAAAAATACTGAGCTCAAGCAATAGTAAATTGACCAGAATATAAATGTAAAATAAGTGGGGATAAGTGGAATTTTAGCTCACCAGGGTTTGACTTCCCAAAGAGCGTTTATTTTCCGGGCGTAATGGTGGACTCTTATTAATACAACACCTTCTCATATCAACACAAATATATTTATATTTGCATTACTATGGGTTAGTTAAGTTACCATTAGTTAGCTTAGCATAACTTGGTTAGGTTAGGTTAGTTTAGCCTGTGTTATCTATGGCTGGGTTAGGCCGTCCTACTGTGAGGCTAATACTGTATAAATATATTTGGGTGGATCTGAGTAGCTTTCACAAAGTCCACTGCCCACTTGGTAAAAAAAAAAAACTTATTTTTCATGAATCTATAATTTCCACTTTCCAGGGCAGCACCCTTCCCCTTGTACACACTTACAGTCACATTCTTCACCCAGTCATCTGGGACAACACACTCATATACAGTATAATTGTAAATATCGTCAACAACCCAGTCCTATACCTACTGAGGCCTTCAGCATTTCAGTTGTCAACCCAGACACACCTGCCACTTTCCCCACCTGCATCCTGCCTATTGTCCTGCTCACAGTAGCAGCAGCATTCAAAGGCCAAGGACCAAACACTGGATCTCCAGACTCCAAACCTACCCTGGTCCAGTCATTCAGCAACCGGTTATAATGCTCTCTCGAGGCATTTTCAATATCATCACTGTCCACCACTATCATTCCTTTATCATTCTTCACACACTGCTCACCTATGATATCCCTGTTTTCCCTCTTCACCTCATTTGAGACCTTAAACACCATTTTTCTTTCTTTCAGCACTATTTAGGTTATACAGTAAAGTCTCAGAGACTAGGAGTTTCCGTTTGTACCTCCTTCCTGGCACTACATTTGGCAGCTAATTATTCATCTCTGTGACCACACCCTTTCCATTCCCAGAAATGCCTCTTTCCTTAACAGCAACATCTACACCCTCATCCTGACCATTTTTGGTGTGCCCCTCACAACGTTACCCTTGACGTTCATACCTCTCACCCTCCTCACCCAACTATCATTATCCATCCTCTTTATCTATCTATTCTATTGCCAGATGCCTTAATCTCATACGGGGTGGCCACAAACAAATTGCCTCCATGTCGCCATGTCCCCCATCATTTCATTGCCCTGCTACCAGCTCACACACCCCTCTCTCATATACATCTCCACTTCATCCCTCCATCTCATCCTTTCCCACCCCTCCCATTCCCCCCTTCCACCTCATTCACATCCACTCTCCTCGTCAGTCTCTTGCACTCCATCCTCTCCACAGAAGAAGAACCCCTGAATTATAGACCAGTGTCCCTAACCAGCATGGTCGCAAAATTGTGTGAAAGAATTCTGAAAGATAGATGGATAAAATATCTGGAAGAGATGAATATTTTGGCTGATAGTCAGTTTGGATTTAGAAGTGGAAGGTCATGTGTTTCCAACTTGTTGAGTTTTTACTCAAGAGCGATTGACGTGCTTCAGGAAAGAGAAGGTTGGGTGGATTGTGTGTATTTAGATTTGGAGAAAGCCTTTGACAAGGTACTCCATAAGAGACTAATGTGGAAACTAGAGCATATAGGAGGTCTCAAGGGGAACCTCCTAGAATGGATGACAGACTTTTTGAGAGACAGACAAATGAGGACAGTAATAAAGGATAAGATGTCTGGATGGAGGGAAGTAACAAGTGGAGTCCCACAGGGCTTGGTGTTGACGCTAGTAATGTTCCTGATTTACGTAAATGATAAGGTAGCTGCAGTGAACAGTTATGCAAGTCTGTTTGCTGATGATGCAAACATCATGAGGAAGGTAGAGGTTGAGGAGGATTGCAAAATGCTGCAGGAAGATCTGGATAGGATACACGAATGGAGCCGGATGTGGGAAATGAAATTCAATGGAAAGAAATGTAAAATATTGGAAATGGGTAAAAGTACCAAGAGGCCATCATTGAATTATTTGATGGGTAATGAACCAATCACAAAAGCGAGAGAAGAGAAAGATTTGGGTGTGCTGGTCCAGGACAGTTTGTCACCTGAAAAACACATTAACAAGACAGTTAGAGAGACGTATAAACTCCTGACTAATATAAGAGTAGCTTTTCATTATATGGATGAGGAGATGATGAAAAAATTGATAGTGGCCATGATTCACCCCAGGTAGGAATATGCAGCAGTAGTGTGGTCCCAACACAAAAAGAAAGACATAAACAAGATTGAGAGAATACAAAGAACAGCAACCAAGATGGTCCCCAGTCTGGCAGATCTGTCGTACAGAGAGAGGCTGGAAAAGCTGGATTTGCCTTCCTCAGAAGAAAGGAGAAAGAGAGGCGACATGATTGCAGTGTTCAGGACCATGATGGGAGTAGATAAAATTGACAAAGAAGATCTGTTTTTATGGGATAAGAGAGTAACAAGAGGACACGGCATGAAACTGAGGAAGCCAAGCTGCTTGAAGGATATCAAGAAATATAGTTTTCCTTATAGATGTATGGACCTATGGAATAACCTGGACAAAGGGATCGTCCAGTCTAAAAACTTAAACGAGTTTAAAGCTAAATTTGACTTATTGAGAAACAGAGACGGGACCCCACGAGCATAGCTCATTTCCTGTATATCACAATTAGGTAAATACAATTAGGTAAATACAAGTATCAAGAAGAGCATAGTGATAGAAAACAGAAGAGGACAGGACAGAAAGAAAGACTGGAGACAAAAAGGCCCCTTTTAGTCGCCTCTTACGACAAGCAGGGATACTGGGGAAGTATTCTTTCCCCCCTTCCCCAGGGGGTCCACACACTCAAGAGAAATTACAAGTTTAATCCCTTCCCACCTGCTGCTTCTCTATTCAGTCACTAATTCCTTAGGTCAAACTCTATGACCTCAACCTATTTCTTTTACGGTATGTTTCTCACAACTTTACCCTCAGCATTCACACCTCTCACCCTCTCCACTCAGTTGTCACCCTCCATCCTCTCCGCCATCAATGTACCCCTTCTTCTCATATCACTAACACATTCAGGTCCCATCCTACCTCTAAACTATGTATATACAATCCTGATCCCACCAGGCCAGTCATTCCATGCCCACTTCACTGTTTCTTATCACTGCTTACAAAAAATCAGCAACCTTCCTTCCTTGTTGTACATTTTCATGCACTTCACCCTCCAAACTTCAATCCTTACTCTTCACACTATCCAAGTACTTAAACGCACTCACACTTTCCATTTCCTCATCATCCAAAATCACTGTGCATCCCTCACTTCTCTCAAGGACCATAACTTTACTCTTCCCTACATTCACCATTAGATTCCATATCTTACACACTCTTAGAACCTCATTCACCAAGCCTTGAAGTTCCCCTTTATCCTCACTTAACAATACAGTATCATCTGCAAACAACAGTACAGGGAGTTTCCAAATGTTGCTCTCTCTCCTTAAAGTCGCTCCAACACAATACTATGGCTCTATTATCTATCCTTCATTATCAACATATTCTAATGTCAAACTCTGTACGCTGAGCTATGAATATCCACCTCCATTACTGACCAATTCACACTACCGTACAGCATTAAATCCTAACACATGCTGCATAAAAGTACTTATTACCCTCCTACCGAGGTAGCCCCACTTCCAGCGCATATCATGTCCCACAAATAACAAAACTCCTCCACACACTGAAGACACACTCCACCAAACTTAATCCTTTCCTACATCTCTGTCTTGCCACACTCTCCCCTCCACACCAAACACACAAAATCACCATTATTTTGTTTTGGAATCCTACCTTCTAATAATACTGTATCTCTTATGCACCCACTTATCACAAACACGCCCAAGGTGGAATTATTCCCCACAATCTTGTGGCAAATTGCATGTGGACAAACTCGCCCTCCTTGGACAGCACCACCACCTGCCCTAAATATCATCACCTCAGCTTTATCCGCTCTTACTCTCTAACACACAAGTCCCATTCTATCCCAGTATTTCCTACATCTTTCAACCCTATCTCTCTCTGCCATCAACACTGTCATTAGCATAAAACAACTCCCATGGCAGTGTAGTTCTAAAGTCTCATAAGAGCTTCAAGAACCATGTGGAACAATAATGGGGTTGAAACTGACCCTTGATGCCCACCACCATTCACAGAACATTTATCACCCAAACCTCCGTTCACTTTCACCTGAGTGCGAGCACCTTCATACATTGCCATAACCACCCTAACTAGTCAGTTCTCCATCCCGAGCTTTCCAATTCCCACTGTCACTCTGTTAAAGACCTTCATGAAATCAACAAAAACAAAGTAGAACTCTGTCCTCCTTCCTATATATTTTTCTTGAATGTTGTCATAATGGTATTGTATGGTTTATGAAGCCTCCAATTCTCCATCCTACTTGATTGAAGGCGGTCTCCCTATTCAGTCCTTTAATCCCGAGGATACACTTGATAAAGATGACAACTCTTTTTTTTTTTTTTTTTTTTTATGCAAGGAAGAAGGAACCAAAGGCCACAAGCCCGCAATTGGTGTTCCTTACAAGAGAAAAACTAAATACGAGAGAGCAAAATTCAAGATCTGATCATTTCGAGATAAATGGACACACTGCATTTTAAAGTGTGGAGATCATAGGAAGTAGGCAATCCAGACAGAGGGAGACAGTTCCTCAGCTGACCTGTTCCATAAATGAAGGACTGGGAGTAACTGTTAACTCTTGCATTAGAAAGTTGGACAGAAAAGGGATGAGAGTTTGTTGCTAGATGGATGCTATGCGACCATCATAGAGGTGGAGGAATGCATGCAGACACTTCAGAGGAACAGTGACCAGTGAAGTAGCAATAGAAAAGATATAAAGATGCAATAGTGTGGCGACGAGACAAGAGGCTGAAGGGAGTCAGTAAGAGGAGGAGAGTTAAAGAGACGAAAAGCCTTTGACTCCACCCTATTGAGAAGAGATGTATGTGGGGAGCCTCCCCACACATGAGAGTTGTACTCTAGACAGGGACGAATAAAACCCATGTAAAAGGTCAACAACTGTGCAGGGGTAAAGAAGGCACGAAGTCAGCTTAGCACACCTAATCTTTTGGACGCAGATTTTACACGAGATGTAATACGTTCTTTCCATGATAAATCCCAAGAGAATGAAACCCCAAGTATGTTTAAAGATGATGCAGGATTGAGCTGGATACTATTAAAAATTGAAGGGTACTCCTGTAGAAGACTGTCAGGTTGACAGATGTAAGAACTGAGTTTTTGATGCATTAAAAACAACTTTACTTTTACCCCTGTCAGAGATATGAGCCAAGTCAAACATTTGCTGTACCATAGCCTCATCCCTTGTTTGTTGAAATTGCTGAGATGGACGATGCAGGAAGCGAACAGAAAGGTGA